>NW_015167134.1:88313-128203 GCF_001447785.1 Gekko japonicus | reverse complement strand
TGCTGTGGCTTAGACCTGGCATCTGATGCTCTGGGTCCCCTCCCTTCCCTTCCCTTCCCTTCCCTTCCCTCCCCTTCCCTTCCCTTCCCTTCCCTATTTTTCCTTACACATTGGGAAAATATGGTTCATTTTAATAAAATGTTGAGGTATTATTCCAATATCTCTGGAGTGTTAACAATACTCCTGATATTATATTAAAACAACACTCATAGAATCCCAGAATCCCAGAGCTGGAAGGGGCCATGCAGGCCGTCTAGTCCAACCCCCTGTTCAATGCAGGATCAGCCTGGAGCAGCCCTGACAAGTGTTTGTCCAGCCGCTGCTTAAAGACTGCCAGGGAGGGGGAGCTCACCACCTTCCTAGGCAGAAGATTCCAGTGTTCACAGCTCTGACTGTAAGCAAGTTTTTCCTAATATTCAGCTGGTACCGTCCTGCCCTTAATTTAAACCTGTTATTGTGAGTCCTCTCCTCTGCTGCCGACATGAACAGCTCCCTGCCCTTCTCTAAAAAGTGACAGCCCTTCAAATACTTCAAGAGAGCCATCCTGCCCCGCTCAACCTCCTGTTCTCCAGACTGAACATCCCCAGCTCCCTCAGCCTTTCCTCACAGGGCTTGGTCTCCAGGCCCCCGATCATCCTCATCACTCTCCTCTGCACCCGCTCCACTCTGTCCACATCCTTTTTGATTTTTTTACTCAGAACAAAAGCATACTCCATAGGAAGCCCTACAAAACAAGAAGAAAAATTTCCACCTACACAAAAATATCCAGTTTGCAGATACTATTCACTTAACAGCAGGGGGAAATGCTAAGAACTTACAGATGAGGAAGGGTTCATGAGACTTAAACGGTTGCAGTACACAAACCCCATTTCTTCTTGTTTTGTAGGGCTTCCTATGTAGTATGCTTTTGTTCTGAGTTTTTTTAAAAAGGGAGCTGGTATAGTCCCTCAACTATGAGTCGAAACTGTGGTGAGGGAGATTTTCCATTTAAGGCTTACCTGTGCAACAAACTCCCAAGTAGGAAAGCCATTTGCTCTCAGCCTCAAGGTTCCACCTGTGATGCAGGTATAATAACAGTGACATGCCTTGCAGGGCTGTTGTAAGAAATAAGAATTAAAAAAAACCCAAGATGGGTGATGTCTTTTGGACTCTGACAGTTCTGTCTTAAAACACTGGCAAATGTTAGAACTGAGCCAAATATTCTCCCAGCTCTTCTATTAATGGTGGGCGATCCTTACCGGACATTCTTGGAAGATTTGAGAAATGTTTGCCATAGGCGAGACTTGATTTCAATATTTGAAATCAGACAGGATTTGACAATTGAAATGCAATGGCATTTTGGGTCTGACACTCAGTGTGCCATGCTGGTTAGCATATGTCACAAAAAATCCAAATAATGTAATTCTTTAAAAATAGATAAATAAATAAATGTATACCCTGCTTTTTCTTTGCAATAGGGACCCAAAATGGTTTACCTTGTTATCCCTGCCTGTGTTTTACCCTCACAACAACCTTGTGAGGTAGGTTGGGCTGAGAAAGTGTGACTGGCCTAAGGCCGCCCAGCGAGCTTCTATGGCAGAGCAGGGATTCGAACTCAGCACAAAGCTCCAACCACTACACCTCTCTCTTTTTTTTTTAATGACACTTTATATTGATAGAATTCTGGGAAGTGAGCACACCTAAATTATCTGCAACTCTTTCACTTCTGCTATATTCCTCTCATCTGAGCCAGTAAAATGAACCCTGACTGGGGTCTGTGCACTGCAACCATTTACATCTCATGAACCCTTCCTCATCTGTAAGCTCTTGGCATTGCCCCCTGCTGTTAAGTGAACGGTATCTGCAAACTGGATATTTTTGTGTAGGCGGACGTGGTCACACATCTGGAGTTCGTCGGGGGCTTTTAGAAATACACCTAGAGTGGTGTTGGTTCGCGTGTACATTTCATCCCTGGACAGGCAACTCCAGGCTTGCCCTTGCGTGCCCTTCCACCTCTCTTCTCTGAGATCACGCAACCGCCTCCCACCCCCATTATCCGTCCCATAGACTCTCCATCACATTGGCAGCAATGGCTCAAGTGAGGGGAGGGGGAAGTAAGGTGAGGAAGAAAATGTTGAGCGTATTTTTAGCTTCTCTCTTAATGGAATTTAGCAGCTGGAGATAAAGAGCTGAGCCAGAGCTGTCAACCCCGCCAGATTTCAACGGACTAGGCCTGAAGGAGACCCGGCCTGCTCTGCTGTGAGCACTTATGCAACAATTGATGAGATTACCCTAATGTTTTCAATTGGGGGGGGGAGAGAAGGTATAAAGATTGCTTCTAGTGGGTGGAGGTATAGGATTTGGCACCGTATCGCTTGTCTGCCCGTGTGCACGGCTCAACGGGAAACAGAAGCCACGAGTCACGTTCTCAGAAGCTTGCCTCAGAATGCCTTTCCGAAGCCACTTCATAAAGGAAAAGGTGGTTCAAGGTTGAAAGGGCCATCAAGGGCCAGCTGACTTATGGTGACCCTGTAGCCAGTTTGGTGTAGGGGTTAAGTGTGCGGACTCTAATCTGGGAGAACCAGGTTTGATCCCCCACTCCTCCACAGGCAGCTGCTGGATGACCTTGGGCAAGCCATAGTTCTGGCACAGCAGTTTCTGTCAGAGCTCTCTCAGCCCTGCCTACCTCACAGGGTGTCTGTTGTGGGGAGGGGAAGGGAAAGGAGTTTGTAAGCCGCTCTGAGACTCCCTTGGGTAGTGAAGGGCGGGGTATAAATCCAATCTCTTCTTCTCTTCTTCTACTTCAAGGAAACGAATGTTCAGAGGTGGTTTGCCATTGCCTGCCTCTGTGTAGCGACACTGGTAGTCTTTGTGGGTCTCTTGTCGAAATGCTGACCTGGGCTGACCCTGTTTAGCTTCCAAGATCTGATGAGGTCAAGCCAGTTTGTTGTAGTGGTTAGGAGTGGGGAATCTAATCTTGGAGAACCGGGTTTGATTCCCCAATCCTCTCCACATGCAGCCAGCTGGGTGACCTTGGGTCAGTCACAGTTCTCTCAGGCCTGTTTTCTCAAAGGCAGTTCTTGAGAGAGTTTTCTTAGCCCCACCCGTCTCACAGGGTGTCTGTTCTGGGGAGAGGAAAGGAAGGTGATTGTAAGCCGCTCTGAGACTCCTTCGGGTAGTGAAGGGTGGGGTATAAATCAAATCTCCTCCTCTTCTTCTCTTCTACCTGGGCCATCCAGGTGAGGTCAAGGAATTGTTATGCAGAGCTTCATAAGCCTGGCCAGCAGACCTCCAGTGGCAAATTTAGGGTATAGTTCAGGTAGCCTTGATTAACCTGATCCTGTCAGAGCCTGGAAGCGAAGCCACAGTTAGGACCAGGCCCGTAGCTAACATGGGGCCCACGAGGCCCGGCCCCCTTGTGTTTCTTCTAGGCCCCCTCCCTCCAGGGCTGCCCCCAAAGTGCTCCAACTTACCACCTGCACTGTACTTCCATTTAATTAGCTGGTGCCCCCCCCCAGGCCCCCTCCCAAAGAATTCCCTAGCTACGGGGCTGGTTAGGACTTGGTTGAGGGACCACCAAGGATGACTGGGGTTGCTACGCAGCTCATCTTTTGCCTTCTAGGATCACCATGACTTGATGGCCCATGATTATTATAATCTAAGCATAACAAAACCTGGGAAAATACAATCACCAAAAGGCCTCACGGGAATGTCATGTGGGGAGAACCTCTGCGATGGTCTCCTTCATGAGCATGAGGCACAGGGTTTCCTCCAAGAAGCTGTTCTACCATTTTTGTTCAAGATGGCACCAGCAGAGCCTAGGGTTGCCAGCCTCCAGGTGGGGCCTGGGGATCTCCCGCTTTTGCAACTGATCTCCAGCTGACAGAGATCAGCTCCCCTGGAGAAAATTTCATACAAAATCACAGCACTGAGGCTGTAGCACTGTGTAAAAAATACCAATGGACATCTAAAGTTCTAAAGATAATCTAATTCCAAGTTTATAATATAACTAATATATCCCTCAAAATCTTGGCTACGGGGCTGCAGCCACTCCATTACTGGTGGCCCAACATAACTTCTGGTTAGGGTTGCCAGCTCTGGGTTGGGAAATACCTGGAAATCTGTGGGGTACAATGCCCTAAAGTCCACCTTCCAAAGCAGCCACTTTCTCCAGGGAAACTGAACTCTGTTGCCCGAAGATCAGTGGTAATCCCAGGAAATCTTCAGTCACCACATGGAGCTTGGTAACCCTACTTCTGGTGCAACTATGTTTACATCGGGCTGGGCCAACTATGGCACGGAGCTGCCGCTGACCTCCTTCCGCAGCAGCTCACCAGGAAAGGATACGATTGGACTGCCCTCTACTGCACTAAGTTACCTCTGATGCAGTTGACCAGAGGATAGCTTTGCAGCTTCTAGTCCAGCAGGTGTGAGGTGATGCAATGAAGGCCAATAGGGGCCTATAAAGCCTTACATTCTGACTTAGCTCTTCAACCTGGCAACTGGTGGGAGGGCTGTGAGTGGGGATATGCGGGGGCTGGGGCACCAGCTGCGGTATCATGTCACTTCCAATAAGATGAAGTAGGTGGCACAGGTAGCTCTAGGGATTTCCAGAAACTCTATGGTAAAACCATGGAGTTCCTGGCAATTCCTAGAATGACTCAATGTTTTTTGTTGTTTTTTACATTCAATTTATATACCGCTCTGACCCCGAAGGATCTCTGAGCGGTTTACACACAATTTCACATTCCTAACTAGGGCCACATTCTTATAGGGGGGTGACAGCCTACCGGCACCCAGGCAGCAGGGCTAGTTGTTCTTTGGCTCCTTCCGCACGGGCTTCGGGTGTCGGTGTTCTGCCTCCCGGCGCCTTTTTGGGAAAGGTCTTCCAGTCCAGCGGCTTCCAGCAGACGTTTTTTACCAGACGTGATGTGCTGCCAATGTTTCATGGGGTGTATGGGGTGTATTTTTCTCCCACCAGTTCTCTGAGTGGCAGTAGGCAATGGGAGTGGGGGTACGGGGATGACCGGCCCCAGCTGGAGTCTCGGCAGCCCTATCTCAGCTATAACAACCCAAGCGAAGGCCACACTGCTTTCACTCCCAGTTTCGCCTCCTGACTGCCATTCTAGAAGCTTCCAAACTTCCAAAACATAAAGTTAGGGGAATAAGTCTGAACTTGAGGCTTGTAGGAACTCTGATTCCTTACAGCACCATGCAGGAACTGACACATACACATTTCTTTCCCATTGAGCCCTGTCTCGTTGTATTCCATCGGAGAGAGAGACAGGCAGACGATGCGTATGTGCATTTTGTAGACTATTTCACGTGGTTTGGGAGAAGCTAGATTGTCTGGTTTCCCTCCCGCCATGCTGCCGGCAAAGGGAAAGCACCAGGGAGACGCCTCAATGAAAAAAACAAACAAAACCCTCCAGCTAGTCAGAAGCTTACGAGAATGATTTTATTGGGGAGGGAAATCTCCCAGATCCTAAAAAAAAAAAAAATGAAATCCGAGCTTGCCCTCCGTTTATTTTTTCACCCCCGGCCTTCCATCCTGGTGTTAGTGGCAGGTTGCTCCCAGGCATAGAACGGGAGTGGGGTGGGGTGGGGTGTCCGTCTCTTGCTCTATTGATCCTGACAAGGGCCCCTGCTCTGAGTCCTTTGCTCCCCGAGGCAGCTACTTACTACCGACTGAACGGGCCCAAGAAAGGAAGAGAAGAGGCTTGTCAAGACTGGGATTGTGATCGCAGGCTGTCCATTTCATGGCATCGAGGCACGTCGCAGCCGGGGGGCTGACTCCCGGCCTCTCGGCAGATCTCTTCCCCCCACGCTTGGCGAAACGGGCGGAGATGCAACGAAGGGAAGGGGAGAGGAGGAGGTCTGGTGAACCGGATCGCAAATAGCTGGAAGAAGTAGAACTCAGCGGAACGGGGCCCATCCTGCACAGGCGCCAGTGAAAGCTAACGGAAAATCAGAGACGAACTTTGGCACCCTGCTCGGCTCTAGCCGCAGAGTGCCTGCAAACAAATGCGATAATGCGCAGTCCCCAGGCAAACCTTTCATTAGTGCTGTGCAGATGTTCACTTTGCATAGAAATAAACATACGCAGAGGGGAAAGATTGGGTTTGTGCTCTGGAGCCTGACCTTCAAGGCAACACATGTTCAAGGGGTGCCATGCGGAAGGTCCCAGGTTCGATCCCTGGCGTCTCCAGTTAAAAGGATCAGGCAGTAGGTGATGTGAAAGACCTCTGCCTGAGACCCTGGGGATCTGCTGCCAGTCTGAGTAGACAATACGGACCTTGATGGACCAATGGCCTGATTCAATATAAGGCATCTACAAGTAAGAGCTCCACCATGGCATGCACAAGGTCCCAGGTTCAGTCCCCAGCATTTCCAATTTAAAAAACCAGGCAGTAAGGAATGTGAAAGACCTCTGCCTGAGACCCTGGAGAGCAGCTGCCCATCTGAGTAGATGATACGGACCTTGGTGGACTATGGCTCTGATTCAGTAGAAGACAGCTTCACATGTTCATGTGTTCATTTAAACTTGAACACACACAGACTGCCTATGCATCATCTGTCAGAAGAATACATTTATCTGGTTGCTGGGGATACAAATGTTTGAGCTCATGGTTTTGTTTTTTTAACTGAGCAGGTATAATCCATCCCTTCCCCGTTTTGCTTATGGTAGAGTCAAGGTGGAGTCACTGCCAACTATAGAGCTGGGGGAGGGAATCAATGAGGATAAATTCCACAGAGCAAGTTGCTTAGAGGTTGTTCCAGCAAAAGTGGAAGGTGGGTTCTGTGCTCCTGCAAGGAGGTGGCAATACAAGCCCCACTTGACTGGAACAGATTGCTGGCCATCAAGCCATCACACCTGTGGAGGGGCCGTGGCTTAGTGGTTGAGCACCTGCTTCGCATGCAGAAGGACCCATGTTCAACCCCCAGGGTTTCCAGTTAAAAGAACCAGGCAGTAGGTGATGTGAAAGTCCCCCTGCAGAGCTGCTGCCAGTCTGAGTGGACAATACTGACCTTGATGAACCAATGGACTCATTCAGTATATGGCAACTTCATGTGTGTTCATGTGCATGTAGTTGTGACAGTGAGTGATCTGATGGATGATTCTTGACCTTGTGGGCTTGATAAGCCAATTGAGGAAAAACAGAGGGCAAGAGAGCTCACCCAGTCTCTTGTGGATCTTCCTGGATGTTGAAGGAAGCTCCTGAAGGTATCTCAGATACTTCCTCCTAGAGTGGAGCTAGGATATGAGCCTCATCATCATCAGAGCCTTCCTCGGCTTTGCCCACTGAGGAGGCCTGATCCATGGCGTTTCCTTGGATGCAGCATTATATGCACAAGAAAAGATCTCCACAGGATGTCTTCAAGACCTATCCTCCCTCCCACCTGCGCATATGACACTCTGAATGTAGAGGAGGTCTGCAAAGCAGTTCCAGTAGCTGCAGTCAACATACATTCATTCCTGTATAAAATGAACACTTATACAGGACATTGCTTACGGGTGCAAAAATGCAAACATTATTATTTATGCTCCCTCTGCAATACCATTTCCCTGAACACTGTGAGGCAGCCTCTTAAGAATATTCCACTACATGCCTTTGATCTTGGGATGCGATCCATAGAGAAAAGAGCAAGAGTCCAGCAGCACCTTAAGGACAGACAAAATATGTGGCAGGGCATGAGCTTCTGTGAGTCACTGCTCACTTCTTCAGTGACTCACGAAAACTCATCCCCTGCCACAAAGTTTGTTAAGTCTTTAAGGTGCTACTGGACTCTTGCTCTTTTCTACCACTACAGACAGACTAACATGGCTACTCATCTTGTTCTAAATCCATAGAGAGTAATGGTAAGGATTTATCTCTGTTCTGGGCCTTGTAGCACCCAATCTCTTCTATCCAGTCATTCATTTATGCGTATTTGTACACTGCCTTGAATCAAGGCGGCTTACAGGTAATCATTCAAACACTTCAGATTAAAGGCAAATGAAATAAAAAGCCCCAATGCCCCCCCCTTAAAAAGATGCTTGCTGTTCTTAGGCCTTGGTCACACAGGCCGGAAATCGTGTGTGTGGGGGGGGGCGTGGCTAATTGCCCCGGCGCAGTTTGATGTGTGATTATGCTATCAGACGCGCTGGCGGCACACCATGGGTCCTTCCCTTGGTGCCAGCGGGTAAACGAGGGACCGGAGGGGAATGCTGCGTGCCAGCGTGATCACACCACAGACGTCTGGAGGCAGCCTGTGGCAAATGTTTACTAGTACCTTGGAGGTACTAGTTTTTTAAGGCGCGTTGTCGGCGGCACTCCACTTCCCAGATGTCGGGGTGTGATCGCACCCGGATAATCCGCCCACCATCCGTGCCTCTCCTGCAGTAACTTTGCCGTCTGACCGGGGCCTTAAGCTGTCAAAAGCCCTGGCAAACAAACAAGCCTTGCGGTTTCTCCTGAAGGTCTCCCATGGGGGGGGGGCTTTGCTTGCCTTTCCCCATTCCACAGTATGGGAACCATGATGGAGAAGGCCTGGGCACTGCTCCATGTTAGGTGGGTCAGGCTGAACTGGGGAACAGCCAGCAGGTGGTGGCCTGAAGATGCTCGCTGTTGCACATACGGGCAGAGGACAGTCCTTCCAATAGGTGGGCCTCAGACTGCGAAGGGCGTTGAAGGTCATAACCAGCACTGAACACAGAAAAAACAGGCAGTCAATGTCGCTGTTTCAAAACGGGCAGGATGTTTTCCCATTGGCTAGCCCCTGACAATCATACAATTTTGTAGCATTCTGAACCAGCTGCAGTTTCTGGGTTGTCTTCAAGGGCAACCCAACATAGGCCCTGGGCACACGGGCTGGATATCGCGGGGGGGAGGCGTGGCTAATTGCATCGGCACAGTTTGATCCGCGATTACGCGATCAGACGCGCCGGTGGCACAGCACGGGTCCTTCCCAGTTTGGTGTAGTGGTTAAGTATGCGGCATAACTCATTAGCATATGCCACACCCCATGACATCACCGGAAGTGTGTCATAAGGCCACACCCCCTGACATCACCGGAAGTGTGTCATAAGGCCACACCCCCTGCCCTCAACAGTCCCGGCCGCCGCTGCCGGCCTTGCAGCTCCACTGCCGAGCCCCATGAGGGGCTTCGTCATGTGCCCCGCCCCCCCGTACCTCACCCGGGGGAACTGCGATCCCCCGCGATCCCCCCGAAATGACCTCTGGCCTCGCTTCCCCTCTGCTTCACCTGGTGCATGTGACTGCAGCCAAAGTTAGAAAGGACGAGAGAGATTCTGTCAGCAAAAAACCTCACAAAAACGTTATAGAAACATAGAACTGGCAGGGACTCCAAGGGTCCCCTCACCCAAACCCCTGCACAACACAGGAAATTCACAAATATCTCCTCACTCCATTCAACCAGCCAATGCTCGGCTCCCGTGGCCCTTTCTTATATGCCCAGAGTAATGCTGATCACCACTTTGGGGTCAGAAAGGAACTTTCCCTCCAGGTAAAATTGGCCCAGGGATCCTGGAGGGTTTTTTTTTTTGCCTTCCTCTGGGCATAGAGCAGGGGTCATTGGAGACTCCTCTGGTGTGTGTGCGGGAAGGTAGCTATGAATTTCCTGTGTTGCGCAGGGGGTTGGACTAGGTGACCCATTTGGTCTCTTCCAGCTCTATATTTCTAAGCCTGTTCCACTGAGGAACCTCTCTAAGTGTCAAGAAGTCCTTCTTAGGGACCACATCAACATCACTGACAGGGTTGGAGTTATCGGTTCACGGACCACTTTAAACCATTGAGTTGGACGAGACTCTGCTGATGCAGTGATGGTGGAGGAGAATAAAAAAGCCAGTGTGGTATAGTGGTTAGGAGCGTGGATTCTAATCTGGGAGAGCCGGGTTTGATTCCCCACTCCTTCACATGCAACTGCTGGTGTGACCTTGGGTCAGTTACAAGTTCTCTCAGAGTTGTTCTTTCAAGAGCAGTCCTCAAAGGAGATCTCTCAGCCCCACCTCCCTCACAGGGTGTCTGTTGGGGGGAGGGGAAGGAGATTGTAAGCCTCTCTGAGACTCCTCCAGGTAGTGAAGGGCAGGGTATAAATCCAATCTCCTCCTCCTCCTCCTCCTCCTCCTCCTCTTCTTCTCTGCCATCATGATAACCTAGTAGGCCTCCAAATGTGTTCCAGGGTTTGCTCTGTCTGAATACATAAAAAACCTTCCCACTGGCCATATTTTCAGGTGTTCCTCTAAAAAATAATCACACAGAGTCTGAAAAATGGGAGGGGTTTGCATTACTGGCTCCAGCCTGCCAAATAGCACCCTCGGCCCACTTCAGCCCTACCCTGACGGTTCATAAATCAGCCTGACTGAATGCTAAATCTACCACTATAACATTGCGCTAGTTACTATCTGACAACATATTTGTAGCAGCATTTTTCCCCCTCCTAGAATTATTGTACATATTGTGATATAACCGATAAGTGTTTGTAATAGAAACCGGAGACTCTTCTGTGGGAAGAGAGTGCAACAAATCTAGATCGAGCAATTGATATATCCAGGATGTTATCCGCGGTATAACTCTTTGCGTTACGGCTGCAATCGGCCTTCATCATGCTCATGAGGATTTGTCAAGACGCTTACCTGTTGGGAAATTCAACATGATTTCTTAAGGGTGCAATCAGAGGCTGAATTATGGGATCGCCTCTTCATGCATCAGTGTTGGAATCATTGCGACTTTTTCAAGACTCTATTTTATTCAGCTGCTGCACTGCAAAACAAGTAGGTGTTGTTGGTTAGGGGCGAAGGAATAGGAACATAAGGAGAGCCCTGCTGGATCGGACCAGTGGCCCATCTAGTCCAGCATCCTGTCTCACACAGTGGCCAACCGGTTCCTCTGGAGGGCCAACAACAGGGCATAGAGGCCAAGGCCTTCCCCTGATGTTGCCTCCTGGCTCTGGGATTCAGAGGGTTAGTGCCTCTGGATGTGGAAGTTCCCCTCAGTCACCATGGCTAGTAGCCACTGATAGACGCCAGGGCTCTTTTTGTAGAAAAAGCCGAGCAGGAACTCATTCGCATAATAGGCCACACCCAACAGCAGAAACTCATTAGCATATTAGGCCACACCCCCATGTTACCAGAAGTGTAGTTATCCAGCCACACCCACCTTTTATTCTGTTTACCTTGTTTGTTGTCAGAACGCCAGGGTCTTTTTTGTAGCAGGAACTCCTTTGCATGTTAGGCCACACACCCCTAATGTAGCCAATCCGAATGAGTTTCTGCCATTGGGTGTGGCCTATTATGCTAATGAGTTCCTGCTGGGTGTGGCCAACTTGGGAGCCAGACGGAACTCCATTCCTGTGCGTTCCTGCCCCAAAATAGCCCTGGATAGACCTATTCTCCCTACAGGGATATAATGTTGACACCTCAAATTCTGGTGGCCAGGTCTGGCGGTTACTTGGCCACCTGGCCACCATTCCCATAGCCTTTGCCTACGGTTGCCAGCTCTGGCTTGGAAAATTCCTGGAGATTTGGGGGGGGGTAGATCCTGGGTAAGTCATGGCTGGGGGAGGGACTTCAGCAGGGCATAATGCCGTAGAGTCCACCCTCCAAAGCAGCCATTTCCTCCAGGGGGGCTGATCTCTGCAGTCTGGAGATCAGTTGTAATTCCAGGAGATCTCCAGCCACCATCTGGAGGTTGCCAACCCTATGGCCTTGCCCCATTCAGGCTTGACCAGCCCGCCTACCATAGATATTCAAAACCCTTTGCTTAAGATAGAGCACATGAACCATCTAGGGTTGCCAACCTCCAGGTGGGGAATGGAGATCTCCCATTATTACAAACTGATCTCCAGGTGACTTAGATCAGTTCACCTGGAGAAAACAGCTGCCTTGGAAGGTGGACTCTATATGGCATTATACCCCATTGATGTCCCTCCCCTCCTCAAACCCTGCTCCCCTCAGGCTCCACCCTCAAAATCTCCAGCTATTCCCCAGTGCAGAGTTGGCAACCATGAAACCATCCCTTCCCTTCCCTTGCCTGCGGCTCTGCACAATTAGGGTGAGATGTCTTTAGAGCCCCTTCTTTCCTTAGTGGGCATGTGTTGTGCACATGGACTGCAGCATGTCTTGTCATGACCCTGAAATGGGAGAGCTTTCCATCCAGTTTGGTGTAGTGGTTGAGAGAGCGGACTCTAATCTGGGAGAACCGGGTTTGATTCCCCTCTCCTCCACATGCCGCCAGCTGGGTGACCTTGGGTCAGTCACAGTTCTCTCAGAGCTGTTCCCTCAAGAGCAGTTCTCTCAGAGCTCTCTCAGCTCCACCTACTTCACAGGGCATCTGTTATGGGAAGAGGAAGGGAAAGGAGATTGTAAACCATTCTAAGACTCCAAGTGAAGGGCGGGGTATAAATCCAATCTCTCCTCCTCCTCCTCCTCCTCCTCCTCCTCCTCCTCGCTCCCAGAAGACATCTGATGGAACTACAGTGCATTCAGTATCCTTCAAGCAGTAGGTTAGGGGTTCCCAGTGTGGTCCCTGTGAGCACCATGACACCCTTCACCACTGCTTCTGGTGCCTGCCAAGTGTTTTTAGAAAGTGGGTGGGGCTTTTGTCCAGCAAAGCATCTGACTAAGCATAGGAGATTTGATTGGCTCTGCAGGTTTTTTAATATGTTGCTTTGACAGCTGCTGCCACCACAGCGCAAGAATATTCACTGTGTGACTGAAGGTAAGCTATGGCAGCCATTTTGTGACTGGCTCTGCCTTCTCTGGCAGTCATTTTGTGGCTGCACCCATAGGGTTCCCAAGTACCTACCTACGATCCAGCGGGGGACACATGCTTCCCCGCCGGAAGATTCTTGCTTGGAACATAGGCTCTGCACTATTCCGTCGTCCAGACATGATGTAGGCACGTAGCTGGGCGACGCTCTGGTAATGGGACTGGAAACTCGATGGTACCATCGAGTTTCCAGCCCCATTGCTAGAGCGTCGCAATGGAATAGTGCAGTGCCTGTGTTTTCCCCACAGGAATGGTCCCGCAAAGAACTACACATCCCCCACCGAATTAAGGCAAGTACTTGAGACCCCTGTGTGCCCACCATACTATATCAGAATTCCAAAGGTGCCCACAGGCTCAAAAAGGTGTTGGGGACCTCTGATATAGGTGAACCTTGTCTGGGAGATGGCTACACCCTCAAGGGCAGCCTCTGGCTTCCATGGCTGCTGAAACTTTGCTGAGTCTACCAGTCAGGAAGTATTGAAAGGGATAATGTAGGGATTCTAGTGTTTCAGACAGGATGTGGCTTGGGAGGGAGGTACACAGGATACAAGCAGCCTTGCTGAAAATGAGCCAGTCGCTTTCCCCCATGCAGATGAGGTTCTTGTTCTTCTAAGAAACCTCTTGGAACTGTTACATGACAGTATTTAGAAATACAATGAGCCATTGAGGGTGATCAGTGATGCATCACAAGAAGGCCCATTTGTTTCCATTTAATAGAGAAAAGGTTAGAGTTGTACATCATCCGGCTTCTTCCCTTCCTTGCATTTAAGACGCTGTCTGTTTAACCAAAGTCATTGAGGAGGGAATTTGTATACAGCAGAATGAGCTTAATACTCTCATTTTTTAAAGAAAAGGCTGCTGATTTCGTTCTTTCCATGCTCCTTGACGGGATAATGTTACAAATGAAATACATAAATAAAAACACTTATTGTGGCCATGCAAGGACTAATTTCTTGCCTTTACGTCTCGATCACTGTCCCTTGGTCACTTTAAAGCAAAGACAAAAAAAACATAAGTTTTGTTTCTTTTATATTGTTTCCTGGTTGCTTTATACTGTTTTTAGTTCAGGGCGGCTTCCAACACGACATATAAACAGCATAAAAACAGAATGATTAAAAACACTACAAATCAACAAGCATAAAGTTCTGGTGGCAATTAAAAGTCACTTAAATGACCCGTTTTCAATGGATTTCCATTTCCCAATGTTCTAAGGTGTTTTTCTGCTTGTAGTTTCCTTAAGGCAACAACTCGATGGTAGCTCATGGGCCAGGTGCTGCAACAGTCAAGCGATCTAATGGTGGTCCAACGGCGATCCAACCATTTTTGCATGATTGTTAGCAGCCTGGTGTCCTGGGATGCCTGGGAATGAGGCAGGCAGACACATATTTTAAATAAATCATTAAATTGTTATGGGGGGTCACTGAAAAACTACTGCTTGGTTGGAGACAGATGTCATTCCAGTTAAATTTAGGAGTGACTGGCTGTGCGATTCTGTGCAGAGCTGGTGGGGGAAAGTGCTGCCCAGGCTAGTATTTGGAAGGGCGACCTCCAAGGAATACCAGGGTCATACTGCAGAGGCAGGCAATGGCAAACCACCTCTGAAACATCTCTTGCCTTAAAAACAAGACTAGCTTGCCACCTAGTGGTGCATAATGCTAAAGAGCTAGAACTTCTGGCTGCCAGACAATCTTAGGATCTCCTGGCTATTCCACACACAGTGCCATATGATAATAATAGTAATTATTATTATTAGTGCTGCCAAGTCGCAGGAGACTTATGGCAACCCCATAGGGTTTTCAAGGCAAGAGATGTTCAGAGATGATTGGCCATTGCCCGCCTCCACATAGCAACCCTGGAATTCCTCAGCAGTCTCTCATCCAAATACTAACCAGGGCCGACCCCACTTATCTTCTATGATCTGACAAGATTGGGCTAGCTTAGGTTCTACAGGTCAGTGCAAAGTTACTCCTGTCTAAAATCTCCCTGAAGTCAATGGATTTAGACCATAGTAGCTCTGCACAGAAAGACATTCAATGCAATGAACAAGGTAGTCATTGCTAATTTAAATTCCGCTTTCAACAAAACATGGCTGTAGCTTGACTTGGTGGAATCCTGCCTCATCCTAAGCAAGTCTACCCAAAATCTCAGATCTATTCAGTGGGGCTTACTCCCAGGAAGTGTTTTTAAAACTGTACTTTTAGTGCCCGTAATTTTTTTTTTTAAGGTTAAAGCAGATATAATAGAAAACCTGTTTCCTAGAGCGTACAGAGTGATTTCACTTGACCGGGGATCAGCTGAGTTTTGCAAATATTTGAGTCTGAGAACTGAATTTACTTTGTTCGCAACTCTCCTTTCCTCTCAAGCTGAGCACTTCATATGCCCATATCGATGTTTTATTTGGAATGCAAAAATTAGCGGAATTCAGGTAATTTTATTTATTTCTCCTGAATGTCTCAGGACCCCAGGTGAGTAACAGCAGTGTAAAAAAAAATAATTTGATAAAAACAAGTCACATTTAAAAAGGTATAAACAACTATTAATCATCAATCTAAAAACAGGCAAACTGTACAGTACAAAATAGTTTCACAGATTTACTCGTATAAACAATTGGGACTTGTGCCCTTTACTGCTGTATATAGTACATTGTAAGTAGGATCCTATTACGTAATTTCTGTACTGCTTGATTGTGCTGATCTGAATGTTTATGCTACGCTTCAGTTCTTTCTGAAGAAGAGGAAGAGAAGAGATTGGGTTTATACCCTGCCCTTCACTACCTGAAGGAGTCTCAGAGCGGCTTATAATCTCCTTTCCCTTCCCCTCCCCACAACAGACACCCTGTGAGGTAGGTGGGACTGAGAGACCTCTTTTGAGGACTGGTCTTGAGAGAACAGCTCTGAGAGAACTTGTGACTGACCCAAGGTCACACCAGCAGCTGCATGTGGAGGAGTGGGGAATCAAACCCGTTTCTCCCAGATTAGAGTCCGCACTCTTAACCACTACACCAAACTGGCTGCTGGTTCCGGTCTTCTAATATCCTGATTCATTAGTTATCGAACGTCCCATTTTGTTGATTGTACTGACACACGATGTCCAAAGGTGAAAGCACCACTGACGAATGCGCCGCCGGAATACATCTCAGCCCGCACAAAACATTGGCTGGTTATTGCTGCTGTTTGTATATTGCACACCGCCATCATCATTATTATCATTAGTACTGTTTAGTTGCTTAGGCAGTTGTATTTATTCTCCATTGTATTTTAATGTATTTATTGTTTTAGTGTTTTTAATGTTGTTAGCCGCCCTGAGCCAGTTCTGTGGCAAGGCGGGATACAAACGGAAATAATAAATAAATAAATATAAATAAATAAAGGAGGCCTATAAATAAGGAAAACAGACAAATTAATTAATATTCCCACTCGGTCCAGGGTCTTGCTGCCTCAAAAGCTATCTGGGATAATGTCGTCTTCCAGTCTCAGTGGAAATCTGGGGTGCTTGCGTAGGAGCTAAGGTGTCTAGCCTCTGGGTGGGGCCTGGAGATTTCCCAGACTTTCAACTGATCTCCAGATGACAGAGATCAGTTCTGCTAGATAAAATGGCTGCTTTGCAGCATAGACTTTAGGGCATCATACCTGGCTGCGGTTCCATCCCACCCTTCTCAGGACCCCCAATCTCCAGGAATTTCCCAACTCAGAGTCAGCAACCTTAGCGGAACCCTCCCCCCCATCCAGGACGCTGTTCCACAAATTTGTTGCAGAATGTCCACAAAAACTGTTGCAGAATGTCCTGAAGACAAGGGAAATACTGACAGTAGACCTTGCTGGGGGAAATGAAGCAGCCACATGGAAACATGACAGGAGAGGCTGTCCTTCAGTGAGGAAAGCCATGAAGACATTTTGTATCCCTGCAGGGGTAGTGCTCAGCATGGCGGGTGGCCAGATAGCCACTGTGCACATTCACAGTTTGCTCAGATTACAACTGCCCTGGGATTGTTGTGGGCAGCTCATGCATCATCGCTTACTTTTGGAGAGCTGCCTTTGCACTCTACACTTGGCAGCATTCATCACAGTGGAGCATGGGCAGAAGGTACAGGATCGAACCACAGTTCCCAGGTGGCAGAGCAAAACGGGACCGATGTTTTGACCCAATTTAGAACACTGGATTCAAATGAGACTTGGGAATACATAAGAGAAGCCATTTGGATCAGGCCAATGGCCCATCCAGTCCAACACTCTGTCACACAGTGGCCAAAAATACCAGGTGCCATCAGGAGGTCCAGCAGTGGGGCCAGGACATTAGAAGCCCTCCCACTGTTGCCCCCCCCCAAGCACCAAAAATACAGAGCATCAGTTGCCCCAGACTGAGAGTTCCTATCTATACCTTGTGGCTAATAGCCACCGATGGACCTCTGCTCCCTATGCTTATCTAATTCCCTCTTGAAGCTGTCCATGCTTGTAGCTGCCCCCCCCATGTGTTAATCACTCTTTGGGTGAAGAAGGACTTCCTTTTATCAATTCTAACCCGACTGCTCTGCAATTTCATGGAGTGCCCACGAGTTCTTGTGTGCCCACGAGTTCTTCAAACAGGGTGAAGAAGGAATATCGGGGGAAGAAGCCACACGGCGTCTCCCTCAGGGTTGCCACCTCTGGGATGGTAAATTCCTGGAGATCTGGGGTGGAGCTGGAAGAGGGTGGATTTTGAGACGGGATGGGAGCTCAGCAGGGAGGGAATGCCACAGAGTCCACCTTCCAAGGTTGCCACTTTCCCCAGGGGAACTGATTCTCCATAGTCTGGAGATCAGCTGTAATTCTGGGAGGACTCTAAGCTCCAATTAGAGCCAGTTTGGTGTAGTGGTTAAGTGACTCTAATCTGGGAGAACCGGGTTTGATTCCCCACTCCTCCACTTGCACCTACTGATGTGACCTTGGGTCAGTCACAAGCTCTGGCACAGCTGTCCTTGCAAAAGAGCAGTTTGTGTCAGAGCTCTCTCAGCCCCACCCACCTCACAGGTGACTGTTATGGGGAGGGAAAGGGAAAGGAGATTGTAAGCCGTTCTGGGACACCTTTGGGTAGTGAAGGGCGGGGTATAAATACAATCTCCTCCTCTCTTCTTCTTCTTCTTCTTCTTCTTCTTCTTCTTCTTCTTCTTCTTCTTCTTCTTCTTCTTCTTCTTCTTCTTCTTCAATTGGAGATAGGCGATCTGCCTGCAGACCTGCGGGTGGGGCTTGAGAGATAACCAAGGAAAGCCCAACTGCTGTTTTATTGTTCCTGTTTGGTGGGTTGGGCAGACAGAAAATGGAGCAGCGGAAACAGGGACAGTCGTAGGACAGATATCTGAGAACATTTTATTTATTTATTTCTTTATTTATTTATTTATTTCATTAGATTTCTTGAACGCCCTTCCCTGCTTAAGTGGGGCTCAGGGCGGTTTACAGCAACATAATTCAATACCTTATGAAACCAATTAGAACCATAAAAAAATTCAATATTAAAACATTCAGGCATTAAAAACATTTGAAAGCTTTTTAAGAACGAGATGGCATATCTCGCATTCAGTTTTGGGGGGAGGAGGGGGAGGGTGCCGGGCAGGTGTAAGGAACCGTCGCTGGTCTCAACCAAAGGCCTGGTAACATCTCTGCCTTGCATGCCCTCCGGAACTTGAATAGATCAGACAGGGCACGAATGTCATTCAGCAGAAAGTTTCACCAGGCCGGTGCCAGGGCCAGGGTCAAGGCCAACTGGATATCTTTGGGGTCAGGAACCACCAGAAGATTCTTATCTGCCATTCTTTTTTTTTTTTTAAGAGTTTATTTAAGTTTTCCAGTATACATCATAAACTCGAATTACATTTATCATTCTTGTGAGTCACACATACTCTCCTTATCCAGCCATACATAAAATCTTTTCCATCTTCTTTCAAATATCTCTTTACTTTTACCTTTTGTTATTAAGCTTAGTTTATCCATTTCAGCTACTGATAACATTTTATCAATTACATCTTTCTTAGAGGGTATTTCTTCTTGTTTCCATTTTTTAGCTAATAAGATTCTAGCTGCTGTTAAGAAATAAGTAATTACATATTTATTTGATTTGGTATATGATTCAGGAAGCATATTCAATAAGGCTATCTCTGGTACAAATTTTATTGGTTCTTCAGTAATTGCATTTAACATTCTAAAGATTTTTTTCCAGTATCTCTGTACCCTCTCACACCTCCACCACATATGTATAAAGGTTCCAACATTCTTTTTACACTTCCAACAGTTCTTATTAGGGGTGCCATAACATTTTGCTAATTTTTCCGGTGTCCAGTGCCACCTGTAGAACATTTTGTATATGTTCTCTTTGTATGGGATTGCTCGCATAAATTTTAGTGATTTCCATGTTTTTGTCCATTGATCGGCCTCTAGTGGATATTGTAAGTCTTTTGACCACGTAAGCATTGATCGTTTTGTTTTCCCGTCTGCCAAGTAGTCTGATATCAGGCTTATCTGCCATTCTTAATGCCCATCGATGTGCAAAAATATTTGCAGTATAGTGGAGAATGGTTTTTAAAAAGGGAACAGTTTCCCAAATGTTCAAGAGGGCTACCCACAACCTGCATTCAAACTGCAATTGGAACAGAGGGGCTTGTGCTCCATTACGACCATTGTTACCCTTGTTGGCGGTGGTCAAATAGGTTTCGTAGGTTTTTGAAGCCCTGTTAAACAACACCTCTGTTCTGTTTGACCAGAACTGATAGTGGAATAAGCAATGATGTTTCTGTCATGGCACCTTCAACTCTCTGAAAAATTAGGGATGCCATCGAATTTCTCATCCCTGCTGGTTCCACTGAAAACCTCCAGTTTCAATTTCATTTCTCCCTGTGCAAACTAACCCATCATTCTTTATTTTCACACCATTTTCCATTTCCTCCTGCCAATTTTTCCCGTTAAACACATTTTCAACATTATTTTTGCATCAATTGCATATAAATGATGTATAAATCACACGTAAGTGGCACATAATGTGTCAATGCTGCACAAATGGCATAAAAGAAACAGACAACTCAGGAATACCAGCAGCAGAAATGGACAGAATGAAAGCGCTCACAAAGAAAAAGAACCTAGGGGCATATTCATATATTATCTATCTATCTATCTATCTATCTATCTATCTATCTATCTATCTATCTATCTATCTATCTATCTATTGTCGGGAGGGCGCGATTGCAGACCTCCCGACTACGCCGGAGCTATCCCCCTTTGTAGAAGGATGCCAGGAAAAGATAGCCAGCGACCCTTCACCGGCGGGGGCGGGGTGTTGTCACAACGGCCAGCTCGAGGAAGCCCTTCAGGTCAAGGAGGAAAACATGGGAGGGGTGCTCACTGGGGGTCTCGACAAAGTATGGATAGAGAAGAAACGGGGTGGCAATATAGATAACTGGTGTGGGTACTTTAAGAAATGGTTATGGGGAGCACGCGGGGAAGGTGCCTTCAATGTATCAGAAATAAAAACGGGCCAGGTGAACTCAAGGAGGAAGGATGGAGCCGTCAGCTGAGAACCGAGTGGAGTGAATTTAACTCACACTCAAGACAGGGACGCTCCATGGGTGTTAGGAGGGAGTGAGAGAGACAACTCCCATTCCAAACCCATCACTGAGGGGAATCCTAACCCGGCTTTCTGATGTCGGTATCATCCTGGCATACTCTGGTGAACCTGAAACCCCCGGGATTCTAGGACATACGGACATCTATCTATCTATCTATCTATCTATCTATCTATCTATCTATCTATCTGTCTATATCTACCTACCTACCTACCTATCTACCTACCTATCTATCTATCTATCTATCTATCTATCTATCTATCTATCTGGACTCTAATCTGGGAGGACCGGGTTTGATTCCCCACTCCTCCACTTGCAGCTGCTGGATGATCTTGGGCAAGTCATAGGTCTGTCAGAGCTGTTCTCTCAAGGGCAGTTCTCGAAAGACCTCTCTCAGCCCCACCTACCTCACAGGGTGTCTCTTGTGGGGAGGGGAAAGGAAAGATCCCTGACCAAATAGTGGCACTGATGCAACCCTTCCTGCCCTCCCTCTCACAGAAGTTCACAGGATCAGCACTGCTGTCAGATGGCCATCTAGCCTCTGTTTGAACACCTCCAAAGAAGGAGAGCCCACCACCTCTCTTTTAAGTGGTAAAAGAGAGGGTACAAGCAATACAACACAGTAAGCAAGCACCACACCTGGGCAAATAAAAAGGATCTTACCTGACATCTGTAAGTCAGAAGGCTTGGTGCTAGGCAAACCACTCCACACCCAAGTCAGCAGTACAGAAAAGGTCCTGTTTCCAGGTGCCACCCACCTTGTTTTGGAACACGGTGGCATGCAGATAAAGTCTTCTGATGCCAATCTTAACTTGCAGGTAGGAAGAGGAGAAGGTATTTTTCCCCCAGCTATCCAGGTCCAAGGCTATTTAAGGTTTTTAAAGAATCAGAATTGTGCCTGGGCATGAATGTTCAGCCAGTGTATTTCTTTTAACACTAGCAACAAGAAGCCATATGCTATGCCAGTCTCTGCACCATCTAGCAGGCTTGTCCAATTTTGCCTGTGTGTAGCAACCCTAGACTTCCCTGGCAGTCTCCCATCCAAGTACTAACCAGGACCAACTTGCCACTTTGGGGTCAGGAATATTATTCCCATAATGATGATATGATGATGTCATTTTAAGTATTTAGCCTCATGTGTTTCCTGCTTGGGCTCAGAAAGCAGTCAGTTTTGATGGGTCTTTTGGCCTAACTGTTTTCCGTATTTCATTGCAATAAAATACAAGAACTTCCTCCTCATTTTGACTTCAACCTTTCATTTTTTTGACTGGATATTAATTTGTACTACAATTTGATCTCGAGCCCACTGGTTTGTCTTTTTGGTGATCCAGGATATGTGTAAAGATCCCCTTCAACACCACATTTCAAACCAACCAACTCCCTTCCCTGTCAGCCTTCTTCGTTGTCCAACTTTCACACTGCTGCTGATGAATTTCACTGATTTTAATTGTGATTGTGACTTTTCTTTTTTAAAAAAAGTGTTCTTATGTTTTATTTTCAACTCCCTGTAAGCCACTTTGAATATTTCTGTTTTGGAGAATGAGCCTAGTCAGGATTCTAAATAGAAGTCCAGCAACAGGCAGCTATTGCCAGCGAGGTGGGGCTGGATCAGTTGTCGCAGGACCTGGGACAGCTCCCACCGAAGTCTTCCTTGAGCGACAGCCCTTGTTCCTACAAAGGGTTGAGCTCAGCTTGAAACACCTAAATAGCAAAGCTGCCCTTATGAGTGCTCCTGCTCTGACCCTTGCTATGTGCTCCTGCTCTGATCCTTGCCACCCAGAGTCAGAAAGACATTAGACCTTTTTGCAACCGTATTTTGCCTTGGTTTCGGAGCGCATCCTATTCTTCTGTTCTGCATTCCCTCTCACTTTCCCTTCCAGTTTGTGTCGAGGCTTTTTCTTGTTTCTGCATTTGTTTTACAGGAATCTGCATTCAGACCGCTTCCAGCACACTGTTGCCCCGCAACTACCAAAACTCCTTTTGCTACAATTCTTTGTTCTCATCTGCTTTTGAATCGCGAATCCTCTCTCAAGTAGAATTGTTTCCGCTGGTATTCAAGTGCTGCCCACTGCCCCTTCCCCCATTTCCACCTTTTTTCTCTTTAGGTTGACGCTCCCTCCCTGTTCTGTCTTCTTTCCCTCCTTCTCCAAAGACAGAAGAGGATGTGTCCTCCCACTCAGGCAAACTTTTAAAAAGCCAGAGAGAGCATAAGAAGGAATCAGTAAATATAAAGGGCTGGGGGATTCCCTGCTCCCAAATGTGTCAGTCTTGCCTGTGTAGGCCTGGATTTTTCCCCTCCCTGCCCTTTCTTTTTGCAGAATCACAGAGGGAGGGGTTGGGTCTGCAGTTAAAAGTTTTGAAAGATGTTTGCCTTTCTCTTCTTAGACAAAGCAGCCGGTTAGCTCAAAAAAAAAATTGCAGGTCTTGCTTGAAGATGCAGAATGCATACAGAATACACAAATAAATAAACTGGAGAGGAGGGGAACAGTGCAGAGGGAATGCATGTGACTGTGAAATCAACCCTTAAGGTTTTGAACAAGGGAGTGACCTCAGCTTAAAACACCTAAATAGCTAAGCTGCCCTTATGAGTGCTCTCATGCTCTGATCCTTGCTATGAGTCAGAAAGACATTAAAGCCAGATTAGACACCCTTTTGGCCAGATGGTCAAAGAAAAATCCACAATGCCTCAGCTCATGACACCTCTGCATGCTCAGTCAAAGTGCAGAGAAGGGGGGGGGACAGGCATGAGCTCGCTGGTCCTGCCCCCCACCTCTCTGTGATCCTGGCTCATGAGCACGGCTCATATGTGCAGAGGAAATGTATGCACACATGCTCTCTCTCCCTGTGAAGAGGAACACACCCATAAGATTTCATAAAATCTCCAACGTGAACTCCCCTCTATGCTGGAGATCTTGTGGGCAACTGTTGGTGGTTGTGTGTTTTTGTATAACAATTTTGGTCCAAAATAGTCTTATCTATCAAAGATATTACAGGTTATTTCATCCCTTTGCAACCTGACCACATACTATTAGACTATTGGGCAGACTCCCATATATACCCCAAATTAGGCAAGACCTCATATCAGTTTAATTAATGGCTGCAAAGGTTATCATTGCCAGTAGTTGGAAGTCCCCAAATAGGTTATTACTGTCCTCATGGCGTTTGTAAATATGGGATTTTTATGCCATGGATAAAATAGCCGAGGTAACAGTTAATACAAATCTCACATGTAAGAAACCCAACCTTCATCTGAAATGGTTCCCTTTCCTTGAATATATGTTTAATAGTGAGTTCTTTAAATTCAATGTTCCTAAAAAGTATTATGACGTTTTTCACCACATGTAATCTATTTCGAAATCCGTATAAACTTATGTAGCTACCTTGTTGAGTTCCATTGTTGCTGAGAGTCATACAAGTTTGTGTTTTGTTCAAGTTGAAATAAAATAAAAATTTTAAATTTAAAAACAAACAACGTTGTCTGAACATATGGAGGGGTTGTGAGTAGAGGGGCTTGTGTGTTGGCAAACCAAAGGGCCTCAGGGGAAGAGATCCATGTTGAGCTTGACCAGCTATTTTGGGAGAAAGCTGAACTCCTCCAGCACTGCCAACACCTTCGGGTCTTGCCTTGGTTTCTTGGGTTGAGAACTGGCCTTGCATGCTGCGGGGAAAATGGTCTGGTGGGAAGAAATGGTCTGGTGGGTACTGCTCAACTTGGCCCGGAGCCTGGAACTCTATAATCCCTGAGTGTCTCCAGCTGCATCCTCTGTCATAATTATATCCTCTCTCTTGAGCTGCATCCTCTGTCATAATTATATCCTCTGTCTTGATTTTCTGGCCCCACTGGTGGACCTCCTGATGGCACCTGGGTTTTGGCCACTGTGTGACACAGATTGTTGGGCTGGATGGGCCATTGGCCTGATCCAACATGACTTCTCTTATGTTCTTATGTGCACTTATGGGGGAACATGGGGCCTTGGAGATTGGGAAGATGATCGACCTGTGGGCTTCTGGGAAGGGAAGGTGGCATCATATGGCCTGACACTTTTGAAACCCTGTTGTCAAGCTCAAGTGTCTATGCACAGTTTAGTATCTGCATTGTTAGTGTTGGGGGATGTGGAATGGTAAGGTACAGCCTGATCTTGCCAGTTTTCTTAAACTAAGCAGGGTCAGTAGCTGAATGGGAGACAGCCAAGGAAGGCTCTGTGGAGGAAGGCGATGGCAAGCCACCTCTGCTTCTCACTTGCCTTGAAAGCCCCTTGCTGGGATCACCAGAAGTACCTTGTGACTTGGTGGCACATATGTACATATGTGTGTGCCTCCTTTGAAGAGTTTGAACTCCTTACTTGAGAGGACTGGCCAGGCATCAAATCCTCTTCCTCTGACCGGCCTACTGAGTGCTGTTCTTCACACTGGCTACGTCAGCTCACTTCAGTGCTCCAACTCAGGTTTTTGTGAGAAGACTACTGGTAGGGTTGCCAACTCCAAGTTGGCAAGTTCCTGGAGATCTGAGGGTGGAGCGTTGGGAGGGTTATAATGCCACAGAGTCCACCCTCCGAAGCAGCCATTTTCTTCAGGGGAACTGATCTCTCAATGTGAAGATCAGTTGCAGTTCTTGGATATCTCTCGGTCTCACCTGGAGACTGGCAACCCTAAATACTGCTGGTTCCTTCCCACAGAACCTGAGCCATGTTCACCATTTCCTGCATTCATCTGCCTATTCTTAATGGTAATCACATTGAGAAGATCAGTTATTATCAGAGGTTTCTTTCTTTTCTGTTTTTTTGGTAATGAGAAACTTCAAATCCTAGAAACAAATGTTTCCCCCCAAAGCCTTCGGAAACAAGCAGGAGTCCTTTGAAAGCAGATTCTCTCCCCCTTTCCAACAAAAGCCATTCTCTGCGCTTCCTAGTGATATGATCTGGGTAGTTCCATTGTGGCATGTTTTATTTCACGAGGAATGTGCATTTATCACATGATTGCCTTCCCAATTACAATACAAAATAAAAGGCACCATCAAATAGTTTAATAGGAGCCGAGGAAAATAGAAGCTTTGTTCATCAAATGATGCAGAAAATAAAATGACAATGGCAAATCCAGACTGTTGCCTCTGTGTGTGTGTGTGTGTGTGTGTGTGTGTGTGGAGAGCGAGAGAGAGCGAGAGAGAGAGAGAGAGAGAGAGAGAGAGAGAGAGAGAGAGAGAGAGAGAGAGAGAGAGAGATATGGAAGTTGTGGGCTTGTCAATCCAACACAAGTACCATGGAATAGTGATTCCTTACGCATTGTCCATGTCTTTACGTGACTGTAGAACTGAAGACACCCTTCTTACGTAAAAAAGATCTGAACAATCTTTGATGATAGTCAACCCAATTGCCACAGCAGCTTCCAATTTAGGGTGAAGCCCAGGAGATTTAGAAGAACAGACCTTTGACTCGACTTTACAATGACTTTTGGCTTTTAATATGTATTCCACACAGAGCTTAAGTCGAGCACACTCACATTAGAAAGACCCGAGGGAGAGATGTGTTGGAGGGTGGACTCTATGGCATTATCACTAGGAGTTTTCCAGCCTGGATCTGGCAACCTTACCCCACCATCCCTTGCTCATAGCCGGGGTGGGGGGACTGGCAATGAGGCCCCATGGATTTTCTGCATGGAACTGACGAGGGACTTCTGTAGACCTCCTTCCAGCTTTTTGACAGCTTCACTTTGAGGTTCTGCTTCATAGCATGGGTGTACACAGCTTCCAAATAAGAAAAAGAAAGTCACAACATTATTTGGTGGGGAGTGGGAGCTCTGTTGTTTGCAGCTGTTAGTGACGCTGAGGTTTGAACCGGTAACCTTGTGGCGCCAGCCTTGGTACCATTTGTGTTCAGGCTCGTAGAGTCTTCTTCAAGCATGGATGGGGTGTACCATCAATCCCTGTGATTGGCAGGTCGTACAAAGCCTCTGGATCTACAAAGTCTTGTCTAAATATTAGGAGCCTGGCCTGCTACCCTTACTTGGTCAATAAGAACTTTCCACCTACTCAGATCGTTAGGTTTAGATTACCGTACAGCCATCCATGGACTCACTCCGCTTCTGACAGTCACACCGAATAATCAACAGGGGCTTCTTTAGCCTTTCATGCATCGATCACGACAGAACTACAGAAGAATCACAAAAATATCGGTGTTTTGAGTACTAGGAGCATGTGACATTGCTGGAACAGAAGGGCAGCCTTGAGAGAACAGCACATAAATGGCGTGCAACGAGGGAGAAAAGGATGTGTTTGTTATGTGTTCTGAACTGATTGTTTCCAAATGCCCTGAATAGTAATACTTGTTCATGTCAGAAGTAGGCGGCACTCAAATTAAACTGGTTTTCTTTTTCAGAATATTTAACTGTCAGATTGTTTCTCTCACCCCCCCACCTCAGAAGTCAGTTTTCTGGGATTCTTAAGGCTTTAGAAAGCATTGTAAAGAAAAGTCCTAGAACATTGTCAACTGGCCAATTTTCTGTTGGAACAAGTGGTTTTCTTCGTTCTGGCCTGTTGCCAGGTGAGTTTTTTCCCCCAATACAGAGGAGGAAATAGGAGATGGGATGGGTTTTTAAGAGTGTAGCACCTATTAAAACAAAGGAATTTTTCTGTGCTGCCCCTTTATGACCTTTGCGACACTAGGCTTGCAGCCAATTAACTCGAATTTTCAGCCCCATTACTTTTGTGCCTCAAAAGCAACTTCTTTTGACACTGTAGCTGTCTTTGTCAGGTTTTTCTGCTTCCCTTTATCTCCAGATATCTTCTTAGTCACAAAGAGAAAGGGGGTGGGGGGGTATACATGGTGCAACTTAAGTGAACTAGCTTTTTCTGTTGGCTTTGGCTCTTGGCACTTTTGTTCCTCCCTTTGACCTTTCAGCTCTGTTTCTGGGCAATAGGCTCTGCCAAGAGAACATAAGAACATAAGAGAAGCCAGTACTGGATCAGGCCAATGGCCCATCTTGTCCAACACTCTGTGTCACACAGTGGCCAAAAATACCAGGTGACATCAGGAGGTCCAGCAGTGGGGCCAGGACATTAGAAGCCCTCCCACTGTTGACCCCCCCCCAAGCACCAAGATGACAGAGCATCACTTGCCCCAGAGTCCCTATCTATACCTTGTGACTAATAGCCACTGATGGATCTCTGCTCCATATGTTTATCTAATTCCCTCTTGAAGCCACCTCCTGTGGCAGTGAATTCCAAGTATTAATCACTCTTTGGGTGAAGAAGTACTTCCTTTTATCTGTTCTAAGCCGACTGCTCAGCAATTTCATGGAGTGCCCACGAGTTCTTGTCATGTGAGAAAGGGAGAAAAGTACTTCTTTCTCTCCCTGCTCTATCTCATGCATAATCTTATAGACCTCAATCATTTCACCCCTCAGTCGTCAGCTGGCTGAAGAAACAGAAGAAGAAGAAGAGGAGGAGGAGGAAGAGATTGTATTTATACCCTGCCCTTCAGTATCTGAAGGAGTCTCAGAGTGATTTAGAAGAAGAAGAAGAGATTGGATTTATACCCCACTCTTCACTTGGAATCTCAGAGTGGCTTACAAACTCCTTTCACTTCCTCTCCCCACAACAGACACCCTGTGAGGTAGGTGGGGCTGAGAGAACTCTGACAGAAACTGCTCTTTTTCAAAAACACCTCTGAGAGAACTATGGCTTGCCCAAGATTACAATTCATTTCCCTTCCCCTCCCCACAACAGACACCTGTGAGGTAGGTGGGACCGATAGAACTGTCTGGAGAACAGCCCTTGAGAGAACAGCTCTGAAAGAATTTATAACTGACCCAAGGTCACACCAGCAGCTGCATGTGGAGGAGTGGGGAAATCAAACCTGGTCCTCCCAGATTAGAGTTTGTGCTCCTAACCACTACACCAAACTGGCTCTCAAGTGACCCCAGTGACCTTCACACTTTGATCTTACGTTTTCCACCTGTAGGTTGATGAGTCCTAGGCAGGGTATTCTGTACATGCAAATGTACATGCTGCTGATGTATGCAGAAATAGTCATGAGAGTACCACTATTGTGTATTGGGCAATAAGCCACTGCAAATGCCCAATTACATTAATTTGCGGTGGTGTACTACTACCTATGTGGCTCAGTCCCCAACCAAAAGGGAGACTGCAACCAAGAAATCAGAAGGAGGTTAAGATTGGGAAGGGCAGCTACGATGGTGACTAAGATCAATATAATTCGTACCATAGCATTCCTATGTACTGGTGTGAAAGTGGGACACTGAAAAACATAAGAACATAAGAGATGCCAATGTTGGATCAGGCCAAAGGCCCATCCCGTCCAACACTCTGTATCCCACAGTGGCCAGAAATACCAGGTGCCATCAGGAGGTCCACCAGTGGGGCCAGGACATTAGAAGCCCTCCCACTGTTGACCCCCCCCAAGCACCAAGAAGACAGAGCATCACTTGCCCCAGAGCCCCTATCTGTACCTTGTGGCTAATAGCCACTGATGGACCTCTGCTCCGTATGCCTATCTAATTCCCTTTTGAAGCCGTCCATGCTTATAGCCACCACCACGTCTTGTGGCAGTGAATTCCAAGTGTTAATCACTCTTTGGGTGAAGAAGTACTTCCTTTTATCCGTTCTAACCTGACCGCTCAGCAATTTCATGGAGTGCCCACGAGTTCTTGTATTGTGAGAAAGGGAGAAAAGTTCCTCTTTCGCTACCTGCTCTTTCACATGCATAACCTTGTAAACCTCAATCATGTCACCCCTCAGTCGTCGTTTCTCCAAGCTAAAGAGCCCTAAGCGCCTTAACCTTTCCTCATAGGGAAAGTGTTCCAACCCTTTTATCATTCGAGTTGCCCTTTCCTGCCCTTTTCTGCACAAAAAAAGGAGACATGAAGAAATTTGATTCATTTGAAATGTGGTGTTGGAGCTAGGGCTGCAGGTCCCCAGGTGAGGGTGGGAAATCCCCCCATTTGGAGCCTGTTCCCCCAGTTCAGGGCTATCAGAAACTGGGATGGGATTACCCCACCTCCCTCCGGGCAGGCAAGAAACCGGAAGTAGATGCGATGTGTCTATGTCACCCAGAAATGGCATTGGCATTTTGGTGACATCGGGGGGGGGGGACGCTCTGGTTTGTGGGCAAAACTCTATGGTTTGAAGCTAATTCTACCATAGAGTTTTGCACACAATCCAGAGCGTCACACCTGACATCCCCAACGTGCCTATGTCACCCGGAGAGCTGTTGTCTCAAGAGCAGTTCTCGAAAGAGCTCTCTCAGCCCTACTTACCTCACAGGGTGTCTGTTGTGGAAAGGGGAAGGGAAGAGATTCCCGCACTGAGACTCCTTCGGGTAGTGAAGGGCAGGGTAGAAAACCAATCTCCTCCTCCTCCTCTTCTGATACAAAACATATTGAAATAATGACAAATGTATTATATATAACTAGGAATAAGGCCCGTTGTGGAAATAAATACCTTACCTCACAGGGTGTCTGTTGTGGAAAGGGGAAGGGAAGAGATTCCCGCACTGAGACTCCTTCGGGTAGTGAAGGGCAGGGTAGAAAACCAATCTCCTCCTCCTCTTCTTCTGATACAAAACATATCGGAATAATGACAAATGCATTATATATAATTCATATTTACAAATAATTGTCACAGTTTTTTTGATACTGCCAAAAGGGGTGCCGGAGATTGGCAACAATTGTTACCCAGGATACTGCCAAAAGGGGTGCCAAACAGGCTGGGTGGCCATTGGGTCCCTGCTCCTGTCCCTCCAAGTTCTGGGTAGGTGCAGAGAGGCCATGGGAACTGGCTGCAACCACAGACACTGGACAGATGAGGAGCAGGAGTGGGGGCTGCCGCTGTTCCCCATCACCACAGGAGCTCACACTGTCCTCTGCCACCACTTGGGTTTGTAAAATTGGCTCATTTCCTCTGGATTGATGGGGTCTCCAGAAAAATGGTATGTTTGCTTCCTTTCACATGCTTGGACCCTGAGTGTACCCTATCTCTGTAATCTTGGAAACAACCCTTTAAGGAATGTTATCACACCCATCCTGTTACATTCTACCACTGGTTCCCAAACTGGGCAGTACCCTGTGGTTGCTGGAATGATCTGGGCGGGCAGGCGGGCGGAGCCTCGGGTGCAATTGGGGGGGCACTGAATACAAATAAGGGGGCGGTGGAAGCATAAAGAAAGGAGAGTCCAGAATCTATCTAAAGCAGCCTTTGGGCAGTAGGCCAAATAAGTTTGGGAACCTATGCGTCTAGCCCACTGACATAAATGCACTTAGAAAGGACGGCACTGTGAGTCGCCTCCATCTCGCAGAGCTTAACCCGAGAGACAATGACTGGTTTCAAAGTACCTAATGAGCTTGTTGTTCAGGCGAGATTTGGCCCAGGGACTTCGTAGCTCAGTTTCTAGCAGCAGGGGTTCAAAGTTAGCATAGCAGACGCACGCAATATCCATTTGTAACATCGGTTTTGGAAAACATGGAAGGATTCTGTCATACCAAGGACGTTTTGTGGCCATGCATACCATGCGTGTATCACATCCCCTTCGCCTCTTTCTCACACGCTCGTGTATCTCCCCACCCACACCCACACCCCCACCCCACCAGTGTAAGCAAGACTGAGGAGCTCTTGGTCTAATTAGCTGTCTTTAAGGCAGGGCTAAGTGGGCACAGTGGGGGGAAAGTCTTTCTCGGGCCCCTCCAAGCTTCTTGTAGGCCCTGGAAGACAGAGAGGTGAGCGGCCTCTAAGAGGCACAGCAAACTCGCTGACATTATGTCCACGGGTTATCATTATCGCCTTCTTCTTCTTCTTCGTTTTTTTTTTTTTTTTGGAAACCAGATCGATCGCCTCCCGACCACAATGATGCTTCGGGGCATCTCTTGCACTGCTTGGGAGTGATTGACCATTGGGTATCATTAAAGAAGAAAAGAGGGAAAGGAGGAGGAGGGCTGGAGGGAGGGAGCGCGCGCAAGAGTCCGAGGCAGAAACACAAACAGAGATGGGCCCTTCTCAGCGCATTTCTCTCCCTCCCAGACTCCGCTGACCTTTCACTCGGGAGCCAGGTGGAGCTGCGAGAGATTTAATTGAACGGATGCCTCAGATGTGTTTGGGATTTGGGTGGTGATGGAGGAGGAGGAGGAGGAGGCCATACGACATTGAAGAGAAAGAGAAGTGTTTGAGGAAGGAGAGAAGGCGGGGAGTGTGTGTGTGAAAAGCTCCCTCCCCACAACAACTTCGGATGACCTTCAAAGGCTAATTGCTCGGCTCTTCCAAGGCCTCGGCTGGGCCTTCGGCTCACATGAGGGACGGCGCCTCGGTTTGGTGTAGCCAAAGCTTCTCTCCCCTCAGCAGACTGCTCTTCCCCCACGCGGGCACTCTCTCGCTGCTCCCTCAGAAGCACGGCAGCAGTGCCGTCTCCCCAGCGGCCCTCGCTGTGCAATCGATAGCTGTCGAGCCAAAGGAGCCACCTTGTCTTTGCCTCCTCCGCCGCCTCCATCACTCCACACACACACCCCTCAGCAGAGCTGCATTAACACGCCAGGTTCATGCTTAATTTCCCAAGCCTCCCTCATTAATCTCAACAAGGGAAAGGGGGGAGAGAGAGAGAGAGAGAGAGAAAGAGAGAGAATAAGGAAGGGGGAACGAGGCCTGTATGGAAGACATTGGATCAAATAAGGGGTTTTTTTTTTGAGGAAGGGTGAGGCCTGAAGGACAAGGTGGGGCAAAATTGGGGTTACTCTTCAGAAATAACAAATCTTTTTGGTCAGAAGACACACCTTTTGAAAAGCTTTATAACGAAAAAAACAAATAAAAAGAATTTAACTTATTGGTGTGTGATTGTAAAGGTAAAGGTAAAGGTTCCCTTGCTCGAAAGCCAGTCGAATCCGACTCTAGGGTTGCGGTGCTCATCTCCGTTTCAAAGCTGAAGAGCCAACACTGTCCAAAGATGTTTCCGTGGTCATGTGGCCGGCCATGACTAAACACCAAGGTGCACGGAATGCTTTGTACCGTGTAGCAAACACTGAGACGTTAGGATGAGGAAATATTCAGAAATATAAAATGTCCACAAGAGCTACAAAAACTTCAGGCTAAGAGGCCGTGTGGGGGAACTGTGGGAAAGTGCCTGACTTTTACAGGGAGAGGAAGTCAAATATTGGCCTGAGGTGGCAGGTGAGGAGAAGCTCCGTTTCTCCACACTCTCCGGATTATGAAGCCCGCTCGAAACAGTCTGTCAGCGCGAAGGAAGCAGTATTTTAAAACTTACAGAGATTTAAGATGAATGGGAAATTAATTTAAACTCCCATTGGATGGCAGAGGGAGTGGGGGGGGAAATCCTTTTTTGCGCTCACTCTTTCGGAATTGTCAGACTCCTTTGATTTGTCTCTTCCAAAATTTTACACGGGTGCATTGAATCCCCCTCCCCTTTTAATTACTTTCTTTCTTCCCTTATAACCCTGCCTTCATCTGTCTTTCCCCCCCCCCCCCCCCCCAGTTTTTTTTTTTTTTTTTGCAGAACATAAGTAAAACGCAGTGAATGAATCTCAGCTGACTTAAATGGGTGACAAGGGAGAAAGGAAGAAGGAAATTCATCCCTTCTTGTCTCTGAGAGCAATTTAATTAGGCCCAAGCCCCTTATGAGTAGGTAAGGGAAGGACACGGGGACAGGCTTTGCCTCAGCTCCTTCCGAAAGCAAAAAGGGCTCTTGGACACACACATAGAGAGAGGGGAGATTCTTAAAGGATCATGTAAGAAGATCAACAGATAAGCGGTTAATTTTGTGTACTTAGGAAGCAAATGAGCGTGGGGTCTCTCACTGGAACAGCCAGAGTGATGGGATGGGGGCAGAGAGAGAAAAGGAAGGGTGAAAAAAAGGATAGCAAAAGGGGAAAAAAGACCGTCGGGTATTTCACTATTGAAACTGATGGCCAAAATTAAAGATTTATGTAGCTTGATAGGCTATCCTGGCTGCGTGTGTACATATATATCTATATACATACATAGACGTATTGATTTTTCCTTTACACAGCTCAGTTATTTCAAGAATTTTCATCAGGGGAAAACCCATTTTTAAACTAATTGGAGTCTGTGGAGAGGAAACCTCATTTTTGGTTCAAATGAATCTCCCTGAAAATGTCATTTGATTCGGGAAATATGACTGATCTGCCTGATTTCTTGATAAGAAATGAAATGAGCCGTTGTCCTTCAGGATATTGTCAGTTGGGGGGGGAGATTTTATGGTTAATGCCATCAGTTAAGAAGAGTCCTACTTTGGAAAGAGAAGTCCATCAGCTGCAGGAAAAGGCTGAAGCCGGAATGTGTTTTTAAATTGTTTTAAAACATTTTTATGTAAGCCGCCCTGAGCCTGCCTTGGCGGGGGGGGGGGGGGTATAAATCTAGTGAATAAATAAACAAATAAATCTGCAGCTGCTGTGGTTAAAGCTGGCATTCAGCAAGGATAGATGCTTTCCCTTTCCTAAGCAATACTTCCAAAGTAATTTGCAGTAAATAACAAAATGATCCAAAGAAAAGATGCAAACAGCTTCTCAGTTCAGCTCTTCAGACACTCTTTGGGAAATTCTGCATCTAGCATTCACTCCACATTTTCTCATCTGTGAGGGAAAAGTACAGCTCAAGACCACATTTGAATACCCTGGGCTGCAAAGTCACCCCTAAACGGCCATAAAATGGCCATAAATCTATGCAGAAGGTACCATAAAATCTGATGATCAAAGGAAGTGAAAGCAGCAGGCAATGCAGAGGGGAATTTCTGTTCCAACGGTGGGTTTGCTAAAACAATGGAGGAGGGAAAAGCCAATGCAGAATCATCAGCCTTTGTTTTCCAAACAGTAGTCAAAACCGACCTTTGGCGAAGGGCAAAGTCATAGACTATGTTGGCCCTCACATAGGTGGAGATAAAAGACAATTGGAAGCATCTCCATTGGTGCAATATGGAGTTTCCATGAAGGAGCTGTAATAAAAGGCAACTGCACTTGGCACAGTCATAGAGGCTGTGGTCTGATTTCTAGGGTTGCCAGCCTCCAGGTGGGGCCTGGAGATATCTGGAATTAGAACTGATCCCCAGGCAACAGGGATCAGTTTCCCCAGAGAAAATGGCTGCTCTGCAGTGTGGACTCTATGGCATTATACCCCATTGAGGTCCCACTCCTTCCCAAATCCCTCCAGCCCCAGGATCCACCCCCAAAATCTCCAGGTGTTTCCCAACTGGTCGTTGGCAACCCTAGCACTGATTTTGCCAATCACATCAACCACATCTACAATCCTCATGTGGAAGAGTTGGTTCCCACTAGGGCTGGATGAATGGTGCTTGTTTTCTTGTTCCGTAGACCAAAATGCTTCCAGTACTTTGTAACTGTTCTGGAGGTGTTGTGGCTCAGTGGTAGAGCCTCGATGTTGCATGCAGGAGGTCCTGGGTCCAGTCCCCAGCATCTCCAGTTAAAAGGGTCAGGTAATAAATGATGTGAAAGACCTCCAAGACCCTGAAATGCTGCCAATCAGAGCAGACAGTACTGGCCTTGATAGACTAATAGTCTGACTCCATATGCATACATTGTGTGTTCTGCATCCTTGCACTGATCTGCTGAAATTTCTGCAATCTTCATTTTTGTGGATACACTTTGTAGCAGGAACTCCTTTGCATATTAGGCGACACACCCCTAATGTAGCCAATCCTCCAAGAGCTTAGAGAGCTCTTCTTACAGGGGCTACTGTAAGCTCTGGGAGGATTGGCTACATTAGGGCTGTGTTGCCTAATATGCAAAGGAGTTCCTGCTACAAAAAGAGCCCTGTAAGTCATAGCAACCTCTGGAGACTGACTCCTACTGGGGGCCTGGAGGCAGGGCCGGCCCGAGGGGGCTGTGCGCCCTAGGCGAGGCCGCCTCGTGACGCCCCCCCCTCGGATGCCAACCTCCCGGTGGGTCCTGGAGACCTCCCAGCAGGCAGGCAGGAAAGCGCCCCCGGATACACTTTGTAGCAGGAACTCCTTTGCATATTAGGCGACACACCCCTAATGTAGCCAATCCTCCAAGAGCTTAGAGAGCTCTTCTTACAGGGGCTACTGTAAGCTCTGGGAGGATCATAGGCGTAATCTTCGTGGGGGTGGCGGGGCTTCAGCCCCCGCCGAAATTTTCAGGAAGGTGCTCAGCCTCTCCCGGGAGCCACCCTTGCTCCTAGCACAGCAATGCCTCTGGCCCAGCCCCAGCCCCCCCCCCCCCGAAATTGGAAAGTCTACACCCTTGGGAGGATTGGCTACATTAGGGCTGTGTTGCCTAATATGCAAAGGAGTTCCTGCTACAAAAAGAGCCCTGTAAAAGTCATAGCAACCTCTGGAGACTGACTCCTACTGGGGGCCTGGAGGATATTCAGAGAGGTGGCTGAATAAAGCCTGCCCCCACCTCCCACCTCTGGTATTTCAAGGAGGTCTCCCATCCAAATAGTTGCCAGAGTTGACCCTGCTTAGCTTCCAAGAACTGACAATATCGAGCTTGTCTGGGCTATCCAGGTAAGGGCTATTTTTGTGGATACATTCTTGATGCCCACTTCAGTACATGTTGTGTATGCCTTTGATACATGTCACATACATTCCCTACTTCCATAGCACGATGATATGTATCCCAATGAATATCCAATGGACATGCACCTCCCCAACATCACGCTGATGGAAAATGCATGTGGTTCTATTCTGTGACATCATGGACAACTTGCACTGGAATGGCATATTCTGGGAAAAACTCCAACTGGGGAGGAATTTGGAAGTATCCCCAGTCCAAACAAGCAGTGCCCCTGCCAGAACATGGCTGTAAGCCCAGTAGCAACCCCATGTGGTGACCACATTCACGTGGGGGCAAACATAATATCTAACTTGTCCAAAGGGGTCTTTTCTTGTCTAATGTGCAATTATTTGTTGAGGTGGATGCAATCAATGCCTGCTGGACCATTCCAGTGAGGGTTTTCATAAGAGTGGAAGTGTGCAATCACTGTCAAGTTATTATTGCTAATGCTCAGCACGCTTGGCTAATTTCAGCAATGGGACATGAGAGAAGCATAGAGGACAGAGTGATTGTCATATGGATGCATATTCTTAGGTAATATGCCGAGTACCCTTTATGGTATCACTTGCTCAATCAGTTCCATATAAGGGCTGGTGGTTTGCAGTCAAGGAAGGATAGAGGATTCAGCCGATGTCTGAGAAATAAGTTTTTTAGACTGAAGAACCAAGCCAGTGCTGGAAGATTTATAGGTAGATGGGACTAGAAGGAACTCTGTTGGCTTCTTGTGTTACCGGATCCATCACTGTAACCTTCAGGCCACTGTTGTGGGTAGTCCATCACAGCGGTGAGTGGCAGATATCAGGATTGCCCCAGGGTCACTCCCCCTCTCCCTGTCTGTCATTTGTTCTGGAGACACGAAGTGGCCAAGAGTATTCAGTTTATTTATTGATTTGAAATGTTTTAAGGTTGCAGTTTCCGCTCAACATATGGTCCCCAAGGCGGTGGACCATAAAAACAGAGCCAGTTTGGTGTAGTGGTTAAGTGTGCGAATTCTTATCTGGGATAACTGGGTTTGATTCCCCACTCCTCCACTTGCAGCTGCTGGATGAACTTGGGCAAGCCACAGTTCTGTCAGAGCTGTCCTTGAAAGAGCAGTACTTGATAGTGAGGGGCGGGGTATAAATCCAATCTCCTCCTCCTCCTCCTCTTCTTAATCCCAGGGTAGCCTAGGGTGCGTCCTCGGCAGGAATCCCTATCCCATTTGGGAAACTACTTTCCCTCCAAATCTCATCCTAGGCCTTGTGGTCCCCCAGTAGAATCTCCCACCACTCAAAGGATCTCTACTATTCTGCTTCCCCATATCTTCTTAGTGACTTAGTAAAAGGGAGATGGGGGTGTATATATTAAAGAAGAAAAAGAGATTGGATTTATACCCCACCCTTCACTACCCGAAGGAGTCTCAGAGAGGTTTACAACCCCCTCCCCACAACAGACACCCTGTCAGGTGAGTGTGGCTGAGAGAGCTCTCTTGAGAACTGTTTGTGAGAGAACAGCTCTGGAAGCACTTATGACTGGCCCAAGGTCACATCAGAAGCTGCATGTGGGGGGTGGGGAACCAAACCTGGTTCTTCCAAGGTAAGAGTCTGCACTCCTAACCACGACACCAAACTGGCTCTCTTAAACCTGTTCTAGCAGCTGGTCAGACAGAACCAACACAGATGACGTGAGAATGGGTTTGGCTCACAGAGAAAATGGTTGCAGAATCTTAGAAGTAACACACACCCCCCGGAAGAATAACTAAGGCCCCGGTCACACAAGAGGTTTTGGGCTGGGAGAGGGATGGATCGGGGGTGCAGCAAATGGCCGCGATCCCACAGCAACATCTGGGAAGCGTGGTGCGCCCGTTCCCGATCCGGCTCTTCCACCCAAAACCCCGCATCAAAAAGAAACCACCTGCCTAGGTGGTTCTTCGGGAAAGGGTGCATCAAGGCCGGCCGTGGGATCACCAGCGCGTCCTTCCGTCGGCTCATCCCCGGCTTCTGGCTGAACTGCGCATGCTCAGACATGCGCAGTTCGGCAGCCTCCCCCTCCCGACTGTCGCTTCCTCCCCGGCATCTGATCGTGCCGGGGAGCAACGGCGCCGCGGCTCAGGGGATCTGTAGGATCCCGCTGCGGCGTCTCTATTTTGGTGCGGCTTTTTTTTCCTGCCGTGTGGCAGGGACCTAACTAGCCTATACTGAATACAACATTATCTTGGAATTCTTCCCCTCAAAGAATGGAGGGGGAGAAGTTGGGTGCTGTAATCCCCTCCCCTTCTGTGCTGGGGGCATCAGGGCTACTGCTATTGGCTGGAAAGGGGGAAGCATGCTGCTAGGGATCCCTCTGACAGGTTTCTGAATGATCCCACCCAGCAACGCACTCTTTTGGTGAAGTTTAGTTACCAGTTAAGACTGCAACAATAAATGAACCCAGACCGCAGTATTTTTCATTGCAGTGTCTTCATAAGTTGTTTCTATTCTGTACTTGTATTGCACCAAGCTGAAAAGTTGATTTGGGAGACTACAATCTGAAGCACATTCATTTTTTTTTTTGTATTTTGTTCATACCTTCTGTTTTATCCCTCCTTATCTTTGAGCCCTTCAGTGCTATCCAATGTGATGGTTGCTTCCTAAAAGAAAAAGCGGGCAAAGTGTGCTAAAGGAACTCGTGGAATAGTTTTGGTTATCGCAGGTGCCAAAAAGAAGGAGTTAAAACCTTTGTGTCAGAATACTGAGCAATGCACCGACAAGGTAGATGGACAGCTATCGAAATTAGCCACCAAACTATTGAATTAGCCAGTTGTGATGGACTGCGCTTTTAAAAACTTAGAAGTGCTGTGTAAAGAGATAAAGGACTGTGAAGGGTTAATTCTTCATAGATCCAGAGAGCCTTGAGTGACAGGCTGCTCCAAGCAATCTGATTGGTTTGCATCAGTTGAGCAGAGAAAGGCTGGAGAGCTGCATGCTGAGGAGGCAGTCAGATTTCTGCCTGAGTTGAGTGCTGAAACTGTTTGATTTCAGCATTAGCTGAGAGCAGTAACACAGACAGAGAATTGGGGGAAAGTTGACAAGGAAGTTTGGGAAGTAGGCAAAGACTCCCATTTGAGCCAAGGGAAGGGGATAGATCTTCTAGAGAGAGAAGAAAATTCCCTACCTAGTCAAGCAGGGAGTTAGCTTTGAAGAGTGCAGAGCTCCCTGGTCTGGTGTGGTTAGAAACTGCTTTTAGAGACCGTAAGAGTCAGTTAAAAACTCAGGCGAGTACTGGTGTTTTAAGAGAACGGCTTTGGGTACTGGGAAGAGTGCACCAGCCTTCTGGAAACCAAAAGAGTCAGAGAATATTCAAAGAAAACATGCTGGAGTGTTTGGAAAACACTGGGGAAAAAGCCTCTCAACATAAAGATTTAAGTAACTGTGGCCCCGGTCACAAGGCAAAGTTGCCGCGGGAGAGGCATGGGAGTCCCGCGGAGTTTCTGGGCACGATCTCACCCCAACATCTGGGAAGCGCAGTGCTTCCGTGGCGAACCCACCGAAGGTGCGGAGTTAAAAACTAGTACCTACGAGGTACTAGTTTCCTGAAACCGCGGGCCAAGGGCAGGCGTCTGATCACGGTGGACTTACGTGGCATCCGCGCCCACCGCTGTTCGTCTCCGCAGGTTGCGCAACAGTGCCCAACAGCTCATGCACACAAAGAGCGATTGCTAGTGCGATCTCGCCGCGTGGCTTTTGTGCCGCGCTGCAGGATACCCGTCTGATCGGCATTTTCCCCAAACCACGGGACCTCGACCGGGACGTGTGCTTGGGCGGCCACGCGTTAGTTTCCTCCAGGGCAATTAGCCATGCCTCCCCCCCGCGATATCCGGCCTGTGTGACTGGGGCCTGTGAATAGTTTAAGAAACTCTCATTGCCTGAAACATAAGAACTAAAGTTTGTGCATGTACTGGTTTTACCTCAGAAACTTCAACCCCTGATTTCACCTGACCTTTCCCCTCTATGTTAAGCAAAACATTTTGTTATTTT
>NW_015167134.1:86991-87225 GCF_001447785.1 Gekko japonicus | reverse complement strand
CGTAAGAGCCACATAGAATAAATGTCAGATGTTTGAGAGCCGCAAGACATGAACGAATACCACACACACGTTTTTATTGGAAAATATGCAAGTTTGCTTTTTATTAGCACTAAATGAGACTGCCAAAAATAAAAACAGAAGGGGTAAAAACAGATATTGATAATGATATTTGTTTGCTAATGATATTTATTTATCTAAGGGAGAGGGAGAGGGGTGGAAAGGAAAAGGAGAAGA
>NW_015167134.1:32017-86934 GCF_001447785.1 Gekko japonicus | reverse complement strand
TTCCCCCTCCCCACAACAGACACCCTGTGGGGTAGGTGGGGCTGAGAGAGCTCTTGACAGAAACTGCTCTTTTTCAAGAACAGCTCTGACAGGATTATGGCTTGCCCAAGGTCATCCTGAAAGAGATGGAAATTAAGCAACTTTAACTTTAAATGCGTCCTCCAAGCCCACCCCTCTGCCCCGCCGGCTGGCTTGGCTTGGACAAGGGATTTAAAAAGACAAATGCCTTTTGAAAGAGATGGAAATTAAGCAACTTTAACTTTAAATGCGTCCTCCAAGCCCACCCCTCTGCCTCGCTGGCTGGCTTGGCTTGGACAAGGGATTTAAAAAGACAAATGCCTTCTCCAAGCCAGCCGGTGGGGGAGGGGGGGAGACTCTGAGAAAGCTTTTAAAGTTAAAGTGGCTTTCTTTCTCTGCTCCCCCCCTCCCCACCACCTCAAGCCTACCCAGGGAGGGGAACACTGGCTGGGGAAGGGAAGACCAATCAGGGAGGCACGCCTCCCCTTTGCTTCCCCAGCCGCCCTGTTGGGAGCCACACAAGATGTGTGAAAGAGCCACGTGTGTCTCCCAAGCTGCAGTTTGGCCACCCCTGCTCTAAGGCCAGGGTCTCGTGCAAGGCTCCCTCTAAACTGTTGAATCCTGTGAGCATGAATTCTACTTGGTGAGCTCCTGTCATTAAAACTGTGAGCGAGCAATTTGGCTGCTGCATGAATTAGTTTGCTCTGTAGCCCTCCTTCCTGAGCTAAGTCAAAAACCTGTGAGCCAGAGGCCAGCTCACACTAACTCAGCTTAGAGGGAACACTGGTCACGTGCAGAGTTATCGGTACCAGAAGGCCACAGCACCAGCAGAGTCCTGAAGCCATCCGGGAAACAGAACCAAAGATTCAACTATGCTTTAGAAATTCAAGTCACATCGGTTTAACAGAGGACTGAGGCTCCGTCCAGGCCCAAGAGGAAGTCTGGGTGATGCTTTGAAGGTTCTGTGAAGTTGCGACATTTTCTGGATTTTTATTTATTTTACAGTATGTGCAACTCCTGAAGGAGACCGTCGTCCCTTTCGCAGAGATCGTTTTTTTTCCTGGCCAGCCAGGAGGCCCTCTCTGTATGAATGGCTTTGTGTGTGCGCTTTTCAGCCAACTGCGAGCCTTTCAAATAAACACATTGATTTGCATCAGTGCATTTCAGAGCAGAGTGATTGCTTGGGGCTCTGTTACACCATACTCTTGCCTCCATGTTTATGCCAGTAGCATACTGGGTTCACTTCAAAGTGCTGGTTCTTACCTTCAAAGCCCTAAATGGCCAGGGTCTGGCTTACCTGAAGGACCGCCTCTTCCCGTAGCACTACGATCGGGGAGCCTCCATCTCCTGGAAGTTCCAGGTCCCCGAGAGATTAAGTTTGCCCTTACTAGGGCCAGGGCATTTTTTGCTCCTACCTGGTGGAACGAGCTCCCGGAGGAGATCCAGGCCCTGCGAGATAGAGCTCTTCCGCCAGGCTTATGAGTAGGAGCCGCCGCCACCACTACCCCACCACCGCGGTAGTGTTTAATCGGCTGCCCCCATTAAAGGGGGGTAAGCATTGCCTGGCAGGAGTTTACAGATAGTGTTGTGGGAGACCGCGCTATCGAGATAGCTGGCCGCCAAAATTGGGATGGTGGTTCCCATCTTGAAAGAATTGACATAGGAACATTACAGCACCGTAATGTAGCATAGATTTTATTGGTGTTTTAAATGTTGTTATTCACACGTTGCCGCATGTGAGCCGCCCTGAACCTTTGGGAGGGCGGGATATAAATCAAACTAATAAATAAATAAAATAAATAAATTCTGTCAAAGCTCTCAGCCCCACCTACCTCACAGGGTGTCTGTTGGGGGGAGGGGAAGGGAAAGGAGTTTCTAAGCTGCTTTGAGACACTTTTGCGTAGTGAAGCATGGGGTATAAATCCAATTTCCTCCTTCTCCTCCTCCTCCTCCTCCTCCTCCTATTAGCCATGATGTTCAGACGCCGTGTTCTTCTGAATACCATTTGATGGGGGGCCAAGAAAAGGCTCTACTTTCTACCCCCTCCCATGTGAGCCTTCCAGGGTATCTAATTGGACATTGTGGGACTCCTCCTCCTCCTCCTCCTCCTATTAGCCATGATGTTCAGACGCCGTGTTCTTCTGAATACCATTTGATGGGGGGCCAAGAAAAGGCTCTACTTTCTACCCCCTCCCATGTGAGCCTTCCAGGGTATCTAATTGGACATTGTGGGAAATGAACTTGTAGGCTTAGGTGGACCTTTGGTCGGATCTTCCGACCCCTTCTCTGCGAGAACCCATTGTGCATTGGTCTGTGCTTGTGCTTAACCCTTTGAGATATGGTGGTAGGGAGTGGACAGCAGTGAAGAGCATCTCAGTCTGGGAGTGGGCAACTACCAGTGAGCAGCAGAAGTGTTCAAGGGGTGGCAGGACCAAGGATGCTTATGCGCTAATTTGGGACATATCCTGCTCACAGGTAATAATCATGGAAGCTGGACTTCAATGGCTTGTTCAGTTGCACCCAGGACAGGCGGAACAGGACCAGTTGTGTGCGTGTTGTTGTTGTTCAGTCGCACAGTCGAGTCCGACTCTTCGCGACCCCATGGATCCTGTCTTCCTGTCTTCCGCCGTCCTCTGAAGTTGGCTCAATTTCATGTTCGTTGCATCGATGACACTGTCTAACCATCTCATCCTTTGCCGTCCCCGTCTTCTTTGACCTTCGATCTTTCCCAGCATCAGGGTCTTCTCCAGTGAGTGCTCCCTTCTCATTTGGTGGCCAAAGTATTTGAGCTTCAGTTTCATTATCTGGCCTTCCAGGGAACAGTCAGGGTTGATTTCTTTTAGGATTGACTGATTTGATCTTTTTGCAGTCCAAGGGACTCTCAAGAGTCTTCTCCAGCACCATAGTTCAAAAGAATCTATTCTTCGGCGCTCGGCCTTCCTTATAGTCCAACTCTCGCAGCCATACATGACTACTGGGAATACCATTGCTTTGACCATGCGGACTTTTGTTGGCAGGGTGATGTCTCTACTTTTTATCATGCTGTTTAGGTTCGCCATCGCTTTCCTCCCAAGGAGCAGGCGTCTTTTAATTTCATGGCTGCAGTCACAGTCTGCGGTGATCTGGGATCCCAGGAACGTGAAGTCTGTCACTACTTCCACGACTTCCCCTTCTATTTGCCAAGGAGTGATGGGGCCGGATGCCATGATCTTAGTTTTTTTGATGTTGAGCTTCAAGCCCACTTTTGCGCTCTCCTCTTTTACTCTGAGCAAGAGGCTCTTTAGGTCCTCTTCACTTTCTGCCATTAGAGTGGTATCGTCTGCATATCTGAGGTTGTTGATCTTTTCCCCAGCAATCTTAATTCCCGCTTGTGATTCATCCAGGCCAGCATTTTGCATGATGTACTCTGCATATATATTAAATAAGCAAGGTGACAATATACATCCTTGTCGTACGCCTTTTCCTATGCTGAACCAATCAGTTGTTCCATATCCGGTTCTAACTGTCGCTTCTTGGCCCTTATACAGGTTTCTCAAGAGATATGTGAGGTGGTCTGGTACTCCCATCTCTTTAAGGACCTGCCATAGTTTGTTGTGATCCACACAGTCAAAAGCTTTAGCATAGTCAATGAAGCAGAAGTAGATGTTTGTGGGCAGTTCTGGAGGCCTCACTTCAAGAAGGATGTGGACAGAATGGAGAGGGTGCAGAGGAGAGCGACAAGGATGATCAGGGGCCTGGAGACCAAGCCCTGGGAGGGAAGACTGAGGAACCTGGGAATTTTTAGTCTGGAGAAGAGGAGACTGAGGGGGGACATGATTGCTCTCTTGGAGTATATGAAGGGCTGTCACTTAGAGGAGAGCTGGGGGCTGTTCCTGTTGGCCGCAGAGGAGAGGACTTGGAAGAACGGGTTTACATTAAAGACAGGAAGGTACCAGCTGGATATTAGGAAAAACGTTTTGACAGTGAGATTTGTGCCACAGTGGAATCAGCTGCCTTGGGAGGTGGTGAGCTCCCCCTCCCTGGCAGTCTTCAAGCAGTGGCTGGACAAACACTTGTCAGGGATGCTCTAGGCTGATCCTGCACTGGGGGGGGGTTGGACTAGTTGGCCTGTGTGGCCCCTTCCAGCTTCGTGAGTCTATGATTCTACTGCATATGTGCGACTACATTCTGCTGTCTCAGAGCCGTTGTCACTCCACTACTGCTTCAAGTCCTGCCTATAACTTAGAAGGGGCATTGTTAAAAGAACGAAAAGGAAGTTTTTAAACTGTTTAATAGTGGACAACCCCAGGCTGCCCAGCTGTGGCCAAGGTGTGTGCGTGAGGTGTGTGTTCAAGGACACTGTTCCAGGCAACCAGGAAGTTTCTCAGTAACCACTAGTCAAAGTGGACCAGGTAATGCTCACCCTTGCTTATAAAAAGGCTTTTGGGTTATGCTGTTTGGAGGAGCCCTAGGAGACTGCTCTCTTGTTATTTTTGTCTCCAATTGCCCTCTGCCTCATGCTTCCCCACACACAATTTGTCACAATGACACACTGGACCAACATCATGAAATTCTTGCTCTGCAAAAACCTGAATGGTGTGTATGTGTGTGTGTGGGGGGGTTGCGAGTGCCAAACTCAGCTTGGGATGAGGGAAAAGGCGCCAGTGATTGAAAAGATGTGATGGATTTCTCTGTCTCTTCCACCCCGATGACATTTCAAAAAGACATTCTGTCGTCTTAAGTTTCCTTGACAGTTCTTTTCTTGATGCCCAGGGAATCCCTTCGTTCCATTTATTGCGTGTTTAAAGCTAACTGGGGTGAAAAGGAAAAGTCCTTGGCAGGTAAAAAGCTAAGCTCATGCGCCTTTAGATGTGAGTGGAGCGTAAGAGTCGCGCAATGCTCTGCTGCACTTTCCATTGTTATCCTTACAGTTAGCCTACAGCTTTCTCCAGGCCACGTCAGGGCAGAGGTTCCTGGAGCCCACGGATTCCAGAGACCAAACAGCGATCCTTGCAAATCAACTGCTTGGAAATTGAACCTGCGGTGCTAACAAGAGACCCTTTCTCTTGTGTCCAGCATCACCTGCAGCGCAGCAGTGATCTGTTTACACTTGAAAACGAGCAGCATTTTGCATGCATTTGTGTTCTGCACCGCCAGACCCATTCGTCAGCATGGAGGCGGTTTCTTGGGAGCCAGTTATGGGCTATGCTCAAAACTTGCTGTGTTGCTGAGATTGTAAAATCTTCAAAAGCTGGAAGTCGTACGAGAAAGAAACCCTGGATAAGGCCCAGTTTGGTGTAGTGGTTATGTGGGCAGACTCTAATCTGGGAGGACTGGGTTTGATTCCCCACTTCTCCACTTGCAGCTGCTGGATGACCTTGGGCAAGCCATAGTTCTCTCAGAGCTGTTCTCTCAAGAGCAGATCTCAAAAGAGCTCTCTCAGCCCCACCTACCTCACAGGGTGTCTTTTGTGAGGAGGGGAAGGGAAAGGAGATTGTAAGCCACTCTGAGACTAGGAGTGAAGGATGGGGTATAAATCCAATCTCCTCCTCCTCCTCTTCCTCTTCTTCTTCTACTATCCCCTGTTTGAGTTGCCAGCCTCCAAGTGGGTCCTGGAATTATGCCAACATCTCCAGACTGCAAAGATCACCTCTCTGGAGAAAATGGCTACTTCAGAGGGTGGACCCTGTGGAATCGGATCTCTGCTGAGTTCCCTCCCATCCCAAAACTCTGCCCTCCCCAGGCACTGCCCCCAAATCTCTTTGAATTTCCCAACCTGGAATTGGCAACCCTGTCCCCTGTCCAGCTTTGCAGCTGGCAAGCAGGTCACATGCATCCAGGGAAGCAAGAAGGGAAGTGTCAGGGCAGGCTGGAGGCAGGCCCGAGTCCAGGCAGGCAGGCAGGACAGAAGACAAGGCAATGACAGCAAGACTTATGGGCCCTGTTGAACCAGATAAGCTTCCAAACAGGCTCATATAGAGGGTGGAATCTTCATCCTTCCTGAGAGCCTGGTCGAAGTTCCAGCTCCTGTCAAGAACCTCACATCTCCAGTTTGGTGTAGTGGTTAAGTGCACGGACTCTTAATCTGGGAGAACCGGGTTTGATTCCCCACTCCTCCACTTGCACCTGCTGGATGACCTTGGGCAAGCCATAACTCTGGCACAGCTGTCCTTGAAAAAGAGCAGTCTCTGTCAGAGCTATCTCAGCCTCCCCTCCCTCACAGGGTGTCTGTTGTGGGGAGGGGAAGGGAAAGGAGATTGTAAACCGCTCTGAGACACCTTTGGGTAGTGAAGGGCGGGGTATAAATCCAATCTCTTCTTCTTCTTCCTTCATGGGAAAGGCTAGAGTGAGGCAGACGCCACACTGTACAGGTGAACATGTGAAGCTGCCTTATACTGGATTAGACCATCAGTCCATCAAAAGTCAGTATTGTCTGCCAGGATTGGCAGTGGCTCTCCTGGATCTCAGGTGGAGGTCTTTCACATCGCTGACTCTTTTAACCGGAGATGCCAGGGATTTAACCCAGGGCCTTCTGCATGCCAAGCAGAGGCTTTACCCCTGAGCAGGGTTGCCAGGTCCAGCGGATGAGTGGGCAGGGGATGGGGGTGCACTTACCGGGAGCCAGGAAGGAAGAAGCCGGAAATAAACACGACGTGACTACATCACCTGGAAGTGACATTGGGGTGCTGCTCTGGTTTGTGGGCAAAACCTCTATGGTAGAATTAGCTCCCAACCATAGAGCTTTGCCCCCAAACCAGAGTGTCAGCCCCCTATGTCACTTCTGGGTGATGTAGGAATGTCACATTTATTTCTGGCTTCTTGCTTATTTTTTTTTGGGGGGGGGGAGAATTTCTTCCCAGTGGCCAGCTGGCTGGCAGTAGAGAGGAGCGCCAGAAACCAGGCTACCCCCACCTGCACTGGAGGGTTTGGCAACCGTACCCCTGAGCCACATCCCCTCCTCTCATTGTAGGTTTCTTTGTTAGGTACCTGCCTCTGGCATGGTCCTCCTTCACCTCTGATCTGGGGGTTCTGGGAAGATTCTGGGGGTTCCTGCAGCAGATCTGGGTTGTTACAAAGTGCCGATGGGGTGCAGGCCTTACATAAGAACATAAGAGATGCCAATGTTGGATCAGGCCAAAGGCCCATCCAGTCCAACACTCTGTATCACACAGTGGCCAGAAATACCAGGTGCCATCAGGAGGTCCACCAGTGGGGCCAGGACATTAGAAGCCCTCCCACTGTTGACCCCCCCCCCAAGCACCAAGATGACAGAGCATCACTTGCCCCAGAGCCCCTATCTGTACCTTGTGTCTAATAGCCACTGATGGACCTCTGCTCCATATGCTTATCTAAGTCCCTTTTGAAGCCGTCCATGCTTGTAGCCGCCACCACTTCCTGTGGCCTTCTTAGATGGCTCCTATTGTGTCAGATGTCCTGGGATGGAGTCCAGACCTTATTGCTGGGGAAGAATCACGGGGTCTGTCTAGGGAGCATTCACAGGGACCTGCAGCTGAGAGAGTTCGTGGTCCAAGAGGGATGCCTCACCATCCAAACAGTGGAGAAGGGGTGGGCCATGACATCCCCTGTAGTAGGCTACTACTTTTAGACAACTAAGATGTAACTTTGGGTGGAATTGTCAGGGAGGGGGGCAGCATTCCTTGTGCATGTGATCATTTCATGAGTGTCCTATCAAACATTCACAAGTGCCCATGTTGAATTCCTTGTTGGCTGAATGGTGATTCTGTACCCATTCCTGCCTTACCCCAAGGTGAAACAAACATTGTCAAACAATACCCGTTGGGTATTGCTTTGTTTCGAGTATTTCCCTACTGGTGATATGCATCTTTAAGTGGTAAACATTTATTAGGGAACCAGTTGCTAAACATAGATTATCCCAAATGTCTATAGTGAAACATGTTGTTAAGTACCCAGAAAGAAATACAAGCAAAATGATCAAAACACTACATTATAAGCAGATAGGAAGGGAATTTGTTGAGAGAATAATAAACAAAGAAAGATGGAAAAATTCCACGTATGTTCCTCCCAATCTGGGACCATGTCCCTGTGAGACATGCACAAACTGTTGAGCTGCACCCTCCCCCAGGTACATATTTTTTGAGTATGGAAAAAACCTCAGACATTTCTGTAGCTTGCGGTGCAATCCTAAGCAAAACCCTATATGGTATGGGACAAAAAGCAACAACCCTGAAGGACCACCTAATCCCTTATGGACCTGTCTGACCACTATGGTCATCTTGGAGGCCCTGTTTGGTGCCCCTATCTTCTGAGATTAGGCAGGTGGCAACCCAGGAGAGGGGCTTTTCGGTCATGGCCCCAAAGCTCTGGAACTCTCTCCCAGGGAGATTCATCTGTCTGCTTCTGTCGCTGTCTTCCACCAACGGGTGAAGACTTATTTCATTTTGGTTGGCATTCCCTTAATAATTCCTCCTTCCTAACCAACGCTTTGACTGCTGTTTTTATGTTTTGTATGTGTTTTGACTCTGTTTTTAATTCCTTTAATGAGCCTGTTCGCAGGATGGGCAGGGTATAAATATAATTAATTAATAAATAATAAATGTGTGTTGGGGGCTTATTTTTAATGGCATTAAAATGTGGTTTTAAAAGGTGTATGCCTTAAATCATTAGCAGCCTTGGTGGTCTTGTAAGGGCAGAAAGGTGGGATACAGATTTTGTAAAGAAATAATAATAAGCAGAGTGACATGCTTCTAAATCCATTGAAGTCAGTGGGTTCAGAGAGGGGTAATTGGATGTCACAATCAATGGACGTACACATAACATTTCTTCCGTCAATGCAGAAAGGGGAAGGCCGTCTGTGTAAACAAACTAACACAGGAATTAGCCTTGTGTGGTTGCGTGAAACAAAAGGGTCTCAAAATTTTACTCTGATAGCTCCAACATCAAGGCTTTGAGAACCCTCCCCCCAAATCTCAGTTACTTTGATTTTTGCAGGATCAGATGATTCCTTCAGCTTAAACTCCCTCCCATATCTCTAAACCGAGCTGGATCCTACTTGTTTGTTCGCTTCCTTGACTTTTCTTTTCTTTTCTTTCCTTTTCCCCTTCCAGGGCAGTTTATCAAGTCCCTATCCCATTCAGATGTCCATCAAGAGGAGTGGATATCAGCTTGCTGACAACACATATACCTATCAGAGCCCCGCTCTCTGCCTGGCATGTTTGGAAGAGAAGATGGAAAGCTAATAGAGAGTGTTCGTCGTAAACACGAGCAGAAACGAGATATCTCCCAGAAGAATCTGTTCCACAGAGGTATTATCAGGATTCCTAATACAGGAGATTTTAATTGCATTGCAATGGGAGGTGTCACAGCCTTCCTTAAAGCACTGTCTGGGAAACCATCTCAGGATAAGTGCCCGTCTACAGGAGAAGGACGTAATTGATGTGGCTTGGAATCCTGGGGTCCTCCATCCACCTGGATAAACAGGAGTCCACAAAACATCTGCTTTAAGACAGATTTAAGTCCAGTAGCACATAAGAAGAGCCCTGAAGGATCAGACCAGTAGTCCATCTAGTCCAGCCTCACACGGTGGCCAACCAGTTCCTCTGGAGGGCTAACAACAGGGCACAGATGCCAAGGCCTTCCCCTGATGTTGCCTCCTGGGTCTGGGATCCAGAGGTTCAGTGCCTCTGAATGTGGAGGTACCCCTCAGTCACCATGGCTTCTAGCCGTTGATAGACATCCTCCATGAATCCATCTGATCCCCTTTATTTTTGTGGCCATCACTACATCCTCTGGGCAGTGAATTCCACATTTTAATCACTCGCTGTGTACAGCGATATTTCCATTTGTCCCATCAGCTCCATTAGAAACCTTAGAAACCGACAAGATTTTTGGGGGTATGAGCTGTTGATGGTCAAAGATCCCTTCATCAGATAGATAGATAGATAGATAGATAGATAGATAGATAGATAGATGATAGATGATAGACAGACAGACAGACAGACAGACAGACATTATTATAGTCGGTCTTTCTCACTGGGACAGGACAAATTACCCAGAGTGAGTCAATATAAACAGGATGGGACATTCAATGAACAGTGAAACAGGATTTGGGTTATAGAGGCAACCAGGAACCTAAAAACAGAACCGGAGCAAAGTATAAGTGTTAACATGACACATTAAATGATGCAAAATTGCATAGACAGATCCTGCTTACAGCGAGCAATACACAGTAGCATAAACCACAGTCCCTAAGAATTTATCCAAGTTCTCTGTAATCATTTTGTACAGTGCGACTCTTGTTCCTGTGTAAAAAATCTGACAAAGAGAGCTTTGCTTCCAGAAGGATCATACTTCCAAAACCGTGTTTGATCTCTAGAGTGCGACTAGACTCAAATTGAGCTTTTCTACTACAGACCATGACACGGCTACCCTCCTGAAACTAGTCCAAGACAGTTTCTGCACCAAACATTTGGGTGGGTTCCAAAGAATCTCCAACGTACGTATGCCTCAACTATTCCAACTGGAAGAAAAGAGCAAGCATTTTCTCAGGGAAGTTTTCCGGACCGTCTCACCATGAGGCATACAATGAAAGCTTGACATATTTAGAATCAGGGGTCATTTTCTGCAGGACGCACAGGAGCGGAGCTCCGGCAGTAAACAGCCCAGGAGGCGGGCAAATGCAACAAGCCCCACCCCCTACTCCCAGCAGCCCTCAGTCAGAGCAAGAAGCAGCCAGGTAAGTTGCAGAGCTCCCCCTGGCCCCCCGGTCCAAGACAGTTTAGTGGCACCTTTAAGACCAAGTTTTATTCAGGTACAAGCTCTCCCTCCTCTGCGAGGACAGATCTGCACATCCCCCCCCCTTAGCTAGCAATCCAAAACAGTCCAGTGGAGCCTGAGCAGTGGGTGTTGCCTTCTGACACACTTCCGGTGATGTCAGGGGGTGCGGCATATGCAAATAAGTTATGCTAATGAGCTCCTGCACCTCTTTTTCTACAAAATTACCCCTGTTTAGAATATATGTCGTTTCCCCAGAAATCTGCTTGAGGAGGGTAACAGTTAGAATATGGAAACAATTAAGCTTCCAAATAAAATGACAAAACCATGCAAAGCATCATCCCCATCAGTTGTAAGGCCAGGAATTACGTCATCCTAAAGATCCATAGAAAACAGAATAGAGAACTTGTAAATAAAATCCATGTATCTGTTTGTACGTTAGTATGTATATATATGTTATGATTGTTTGTGTATGTTGTGTGGAAAATGTAATAAAACCCTGCCCTTTGGGGGCAGTTAAAAAAAGAAAAGAAAATAGAATAGAATAGAGAGTGTACTAAAAGCACAAAAGCAATTCCAACATGGTTTATAAAATATAGATTCCCCCCCCCCCCCCCGGTCGTGTCATATCATGGCACTTATTAATTCACTTAATTTATATTTTGCCTTTCTCACAAAGACTCAATGTAGATTTAAAAAAATAAAATAAAAGCAACAATGGAGTCTTCCGCGTCATTTTTGTCACCCGTTTGTCCCTATTGCTTCAGGGTGTCCCCCCCCATGTGTTTTGCTCTCTCTAGTAGTCCCGGGGGGGGGGGACCCAAACCAATAGGGACAAAATGAATGACAAAAATGACAATGTGGAAGAGCCCTACATAATAAAAACCATAAGTACAAACCCCGCCCCCCCACAATACGTACAACAAAAACTATTTAGAACATTTCCAGATTTATACAGAAAAATTATAAAGTATATTCATTATAAAAATGATTTCTGTTTTGCACATTCTGTGGAATGACAGGAATGTGGTGGCCTTCCGGACGTTTTCAGGCAGGCCAGTCCACCAAGTGGGGGGCACGGCAGAGAATCCTCAGGTACAGGCGACAGTTGGTCTTTTCCATTGGCAGGTTTATTTCATTGATTTACATAACTTGTAGTCTGCCTTTCACACAGGATGGGACATTCTGTAACCGATGCATTAGGATTTTAGACGTCTGGAACCAACCAAAAAGAACAGAAGCAACAGCATAAGTATTCACACGGTACGTTAAGCGGTACAGAAATTACGTACTACGGTCCTACTGCAATAAGCCATATGCAGCAGTATAGACTGTAGTCCAAATCATTTATCCAAGAGAGTTTGTGAAACATTTTGTACAGTGCAGCCTTATTACCTGTGCAGAAAAGTCCTCTTAAATAGTTCAGTTTTGCATAGTTTGCGGAAAGCCGGAAGGGTTTGCTCCAATGAGTGCAGTTAAGAACATAAGAACATAAGAGACGCCAATGTTGGATCAGGCCAAAGACCCATCCAGTCCAACACTCTGTGTCACACAGTGGCCAGAAATTCCAGTGCCATCAGGAGGTCCACCAGTGGGGCCAGGACATTAGAAGCCCTCCCACTGTTGCCCCCCCCCCCAAGCACCAAGATGACAGAGCATCACTTGCCCCAGAGTCCCTATCTATACCTTGTGGCTAATAGCCACTGATGGACCTCTGCTCCACCAGGGGCTTGGCAGCTCTGTTCCTTTCTTACAGTATCCTCCCAGTTGTTGCAGTGGAGCCTATTAACAAAGGTGATCCAGCAGGCTTCCCCTCTAGGGGTGCCTGGCAGCCAGCAGGAGGGTTGTGTGTGTGGAGGGGGGGGAATCAGCATCAAGGGAGACATTTTTTTTAATATCAGTCTTGTGTACGTACTGGGTTTGATTCCCCCATTCCTCCTCCACATGATGCCTGCTGGGTGACCTTGGGCCAGTCATGGTTCTCCCAGAACTCTCTCATCCTCACCTCCCTCAGAAGGCGCCTGTTGTGGGGAGAGGAAGGGAAGGCAATTGTAAGCTGCTCTGAGACTCCTTGGAGCTGCGGTGGCTCAAGTGGTTAAGACGCTGAACTGCAGGCCGTGGAAGGTCAGTAGTTCAGCAGTTTGAGACCTGAGAGTGCTGCATGATGGAGTGAGCTCCCGTCTCTAGTTCCAGCTCCTGCCAACCTAGCATTCGAAAGCAAGACATTGCAAGTAGATAAATAGGTACCACTTCAGTGGGAAGGTAACAGCGTTCCGTGCGCCTTGGCGTTTAGTCATGACTCAGGGCTCTTTTTGTAGAAAAAGCCCAGCAGGAACTCATTAGCATAATAGGCCACACCCAACAGCAGATACCCATTAGCATAATAGGCCACACAGCTCATTGGCATATTAGGCCACACCCCCATGTTACCAGAAGTGTGCTCATCCAGCCACACCCACCTTTTGCTTGTTATTCTGTTTACCTTGTTTGTTGTCAAAACCCAGGACCTTTTTTTGTAGCAGGAACTCCTTTGCATGTTAGGTAACACACCCCTAATGTAGCCAATCCTAATGAGTTTCTGCTGTTGGGTGTGGCCTATTATGCGTGCCAAACTGCCAGTCTGAACTCGGCCTGTGTAGGTTATATCAGTAGGAAGTAGGAGTTATGGAATAGTTAGATATTGTTGCTAGAAACTTGGTGGCCCAAATGGGAAAGTAGAGAGAATGCCACTATGTGTTTTCTGCTGTGGATGTACAATGCCCCGAGAAAGGAGTTTGTAAGCCACTCTGAGACACCTTTGGGTAGTGAAGGGTGGGATATAAATCCAATCCCATCCTCCTCCTCCTCCTCCTCCTCCCCCATACAGGCCTTGAGGTAATAACAGAAACTAGTGCTTGAGTGCTCACACACACATATATATCACAACCAAGACACCTGGATACCAATAAAGTGCACCCATTTTTTACTCCCCTCTCCCCAGCTTGGGCCCTAAGCTAGGGTAAGGGCTGTGTACATTTGGGATGAAGGGGAGTCCCCCCCCCAGTGTTCCCACTAAGCTGAGTTAGTGTGAGCCAGCTCACAGTTTTTTAGCCTCCGGCTCACACATTTTTGTCTTTGCTCAGGAAGGAGGGCTCCAGAGCAAACTAATTGATGCAGCAGCCAAATCGCTCGCTCACAACTTTAATGCCAGGAGTTCACAAAATAGAATTTTTGCTCACAAGACTCCACAGCTTAGAGGGAACATTGGTCCCCCCCCCTCCTTGTTGCAATATGGACTTTCCTTACCCTTATGCAGATTGTACAGATTTGAGGTTTTGTCTCCCTCTCATTAAAAAGGGGGAAATTAGAAGTGCTTTGACTAGATTGCATCCTTAGTTTCCCTGCGTCTTGCCAAGTCGAGCAGAGCAGGGGGGAAAAAAGAAAGACAGACTTGTTTGCTGCCAGGATCTAGTTAAAATCCATATGTGTCCCCCCCCCCCCAATATCATCACTTATGTCACGCCACTTCCAAATCATTTGGTATGATGATCACATTATTACTTCTTCATCTGCCGTTCGGGCCTGATGCGAATCAAAATTCATGAATTCCAATGGTTACAAAGAGCTTTTAATGATTGCCTTCAGCAGATGAAATATATCGGTTTTCAAGAAGGTATGCGAAAATATGGATATGAGGCGTAATAGTCGGTGGGAGGAGGAGCAGGGGAGATCAACAAGCCGGACAAGTTCAGAAGCCCCCCCGTGATTGTGCCGTGATCTGTAATGAAAATTCAAGTGCCTCGCCTTTAATGATCCATTTATCTCTCTGACATGATTTTCTATCATTCTAACTGGCATGGCTCCTGCTACTCTGGGTGTACACTTTGAATTTGTTTTGTCAAACAAGCTGTTCAGAGTGGCTCGGTTAGCCTGCATCCTGATGACTGCTCCTAAACGGGTGGCTGTCAAGTGGGGGGGGGGATCCCTGGAGGATGACAGATGCCTGGATGGGAAAAGGTTGTCAGCATGCCTGGATGGAAAAGGTTTTCGGGTGGGGCAGCTGCCCGGGCCCATGGCTCCTGGGGGGGGCACTACCACTGACCCCCCCACCCACACATCTCCCTGTTCTGACCAGTCATTGAGGAAGGGCATGTGGGAGGTGCACAGTGAGGGCGATTTCTCACTAGAGCTGCCTCGCAGCACAGCGCCGTCTGCCCCGACACAAACATGTCAATTTCACACCCGAAGCTCCGGGGCTGCATTTTGACTCGGGGCTTCGCCCGATTTCCTCTGCAGTTTCGTGATCCTGGTTTTGGAGGATCATAAAACTGCGGAGGAAATTGGGCGAAGCCCCGAGTCAAATGCAGCCCCGCAGCCTCGGGTGTGAAATTGACATGTTTGTGTTGGGGCAAACGGCGCTGTGCAGCTCTAGTCAGAAATCGCCCTGAGAGAGAACTCCCGGAGGCAATGGCAGCAGCATTCCCAGCTGCGTACGTTGGCCTTTGTCGTGTAGGTCGTGCAGGGAACTGACTGTGAGAGGGCTTGCAAGTGGCAGAAGGCTGAACAGGAAGTTGTGGGCATGCAGGTGTGGGAGGGGAGAAGAGGGCAGGAGTGGGGCCCTGGTGGTGGGCAGTGACAACTTCACCCCTTTCTTGGGCTATGAGGACGTGAGAAGAATGTACACTTTCATTTCTACCCGCTTTGCTGTCCGCTTTCTTCCTCGGCTCAGACAAGTAACCTCATCCCAAGCTGAGTTTGGCACTCGCAACCCCCCCCCCACACACACACCATTCAGGTTTTTGCAGAGCAAGAATTTCATGATGTTGGTCCAGTGTGTCATTGTGACAAATTGTGTGTGGGGTAGCATGAGGCAGAGGGCAATCGGAGACAAAAATGACAAGAGAGCAGTCTCCTAGGGCTCCACCAGACAGCATAACCCAGAAGCCTTTTTATAAGCAAGGGTGAGCATTACCTGGTCCACTTTGACTTGTGGTTAGTGAGAAACTCCCTGGTTGCCTGGAACAGTGTCCTTGAACACACACCTCACGCACACACCTTGGCCATTAGGGTCCTGCTTGATTTAGGTATAATTGCTTGCTTCACGTGCTTTCACCCAGTTCTAACACAGAACCGTTCAGAGCCCGGATCCTATCAATGTCTCAATAAACTTTTTATTCCTTTGAATGACTGTTGTTGGGAACTGATTTCTCCAGGGGTCTGATAGGCAGATGATGCCCCCCCTCCAATCTAGAATTGGCCCTGGTTTGTAGTTCCACAAACTGAGTAGATCCTGCAGTGGACATACCCTCCAACGAGTACATAAGAACAAAATAAGAGCCCCGCTGAATCAGACCAGTGATCCATTCAGTCCAGAATCCAGAATCCCATTTTCACACAGTAGCCAACTAATGTCCCTGGAGGGCCCATTGTCTCCTAGCATGGGTATGCAGAGCTTTGCTGCCTCTGGATGTGGCAGTTCCCCTTTGGTTATCATTCCATGGCTAGTAACCACTGGTTTGTTTATGTAAGGTGCCGTCAAGTCGCAGCTCACTTATGGCAACCCTTCATGGGTTTTTCAAGGCAAAGGATGTTCAGAGGTGGTTTGCAATGTCTGCCTCTGGATAGCAACTTCCTTGGTGGTCTCCCATCCAAGTACTAACCAGGGCTGACCTGCTTCTGAGATCTGATGAGTTCGAGCTAGTCTGGACCATCAAGGTCAGGGTACTCATTGATGCATCCTCTATGAAACCATGAGTGTTATGCTGGACATCTGTGATTGCCTCTCATGGCATTTTTTTATGTCAGTAGCTGCAGACGGAGGGGCTGCGGTGGCTCAGAGGTTAAGATGCTGAGCTGCAGACCAGAAAGTCTGTAGTTTGGCAGTTCGAGACTCGTGTGTGCCACATGATGGAGTGAGCTCCCGTCTCTGGCCCCAGCTCCTGCCAACCTAGCAGTTCGAAAGCAAGAAATTGCAATTAGATAAATAGGTACTGCTTTGATGGGAGGGTAACAACATTCCGTGCGCCTCCGTTTTGTCATGCCGGCCACATGACCATGGAAATGTCTTTGGACATCGCTGGCTCTTTGGCTTGGAAATGGAAGAAGAAGAAGAAGAGATTGGATTTATACCCCGCCCTTCACTTGGAGTCTCAGAGCGGCTTACAAACTCCTTTCTCTTCCCCTCCCCACAACAGACACCCTGTGAGGTGGGTGGGGCTGAGAGAGCTCTTGACAGAAACTGCTCTTTTTCAAGGACAGCTGTGCCAGCGCTTGTGACTGACCCAAGGTCACATCAGCAGGTGCAAGTGGAGGAGTGGGGAATCAAACCCGGTCCTCCCAGATTAGAGCCCGCACACTTAACCACTACACCAAACTGGAGACGAACACTGGCCCCTAGAGTCGAATTCGACTGGCTTTCGAGCAAGGGAAACCTTTACCTACCTTTACCTTTACTTGGTGGAGGGTAAACATGGGCAATAGTTTTGAGATAACCTGTTTTAACTTTCTTCTGGGTCAGTCTACATACCCTTATGCACACAACTGCAGCTGTGTGGCTGTGAGCAGGGATGTTGTGTAAGTGTATGCACCCGGTGAAGAGGTTGACGGTAGCTGGATGGAAGGCTAGTGAAGTTAAATAGTTTGAGGAACACACCTCTGAACAAATTAATCTTTGTCTCATTAAGAAGAAGAGGAGGAGTTTGGATTTATACCCCACCCTTTGCTACCCAAAGTAGTCTCAGTGTGGCTTACAATCTCCTTTCCCTTCCCCTACCCACAACAGGCACCCTGTGAGGTAAGTGGGGCTGAGAGAGCTCTGAAAGAAGAAGAGAAGAAGAAGAAGAGTTGGATTTATACCCCGCCCTTCACTTGGAGTCTCAGAGCGGCTTACAAACTCCTCTCCCTTCCCCTCCCCAAAACAGACACCCTGTGAGGTGGGTGGGGCTGAGAGAACTCTGACACAAACTGCTCTTTCAGGAACAGCTGTGCCAGAGCTTGTGACTGACCCAAGGTCACATCAGCAGGTGCAAGTGGAGGAGTGGGGAATCAAACCCGGTTCTCCCAGATTAGAGTCCGCACACTTAACCACTACACTTGTGACTGACCCAAGGTCACACCAGCAGTTCCATGTGGAGAAGTGGGGGATAAAACCCAGATCTCCCAGATTAGAGTCTGCGCACCTAACCACTACACCAAAAGAGACCAAAGGACACGATTGTTTATGTATCTAATTTATGGTTTAAATGTGTTTTATTATATATTGTGTATCACCCAGAGCCCTGAAGTAGCAGGGATTGGGCGATTCATACGTTTAATAATAAATAATAAAATCAATGAAAACGGGTTGTGTTTATGTCTGAACCCGTCAAGCTGACTGAAGTCACAGAACCGAAGGAATGGGGAGTTTAAGAGGCTACAGCCCTGGCTGGTGGAACAGTGGATCATCTCGGGAAGCCGTCACCCTAAGTGGCACGTCAGAGTTGTCACATTTTATGCACATGGATTATGATGTGCCGCTAAATGGAGGCTTTGCTCTTTAAGAAAAAGAAAAAAGAAAACCCTTCCGTTGCTACTTTAGGGAGAGCTGCTGAGACTTAATTGCCCTGGTCGAAGTGGGTGGTGTGGAATTCTAAGCTGTATCATATGGATACACATTCTTCAGGTTGGTAATAACAGCAGAGATGATCACAGCGGGAGGGTAATTCACGGAGCAAAAGGCTGGGATTTATCGAGTTCATTGGCTAAGCACAGGGTGGAGCTTTGGGATTTCTCTTCTGGGGCAAAGAAGCAAGAGTTGGCAGCTCTGGGCCGGGGGCGGAGCCTGGGGAGGGCGGGGCTTGAGGAGGGGAGGGACCTCAGCAGGGTACAGTGCCACAGAGTCCACCCTCCAAAGCAGCCGTGTTCTCCAGGGGAACTGATCTTGGTTGCCTAGAGATAATTTATAATTGCGGGAGAGCTCCAGGAGCTCCAGGAGTCTTCCAGTTTCATTATTGCTGCCCATCATGGCTGCTGTGCTGCTATTAGCCCAGATAGTCACTGCAGGGTTCAGACCAAAGGTCCTGCAAGCAGGCCCATTGCTACGGGGGTGGGGGTGGCACCTTGGGGCTAGGCCCCCCAACTTACTGACAAGGCCCCACAACTTCTCATTCAGCCCAGGGACCCCGAGTGGTGGAAGGTGCGGGGAAAGGAGCCAGGTATTCCTGTGCGGCTGTCTGGCACGAAGAGCTGGCTATGGTGGCCACACAGTGCCAGACAGCACCTCTCTATTTCCCCCGGAAAGTACTTGTTGCTGGTCGGCTGCGCTGCGCTGTCTGGCACGAGGAGCCGGCTATGGTGGTGTGAGGGGCCGCTGTGAGGAGGAGGAGACTTGGCAGAGGCCTGGGTGGTGGAAACTGCAGAGCTGCTCGGGACGGGAGTAGGGGTGACCCCTAAGCAATATAAATGCCCCCTGACTAAAATAAATAAATACATCCTGGCTACGGGCCTGACTGCAAGTCATGCACTTACTTCTCTCTCTCTGGGCCTGCTCTGCCACCAACAGGTGGGTGGTGCTCAGCTCTGTCTCGCGCTTCCAGCAGATCCCGGGGAGGCTGTGGAAACCTTGAACGGGTGCCGAGAGACAGTTTTGGAAAGGAGGAGGGCTACCACGTGCAGACTTAATCCTGATGAAACAGAGATTCTATTTATGGGGGAAGGCTTGACCCAGGAATTGGGATCTCATCCCCTCTGGAGGAGGTCGCACTCTAGGGCTGCCAAATGGCACTTACCCTTGCGGCGGGGGACTCCAGCCCGGCTCCCGGCGTGTGTGCCTGACCCAAGTTTTCCCCTCAAATGGCTGTGGCCCCACCCCCAGCGTGCCCGGCATCATGACGTCACTTCCCTGTGACGTGCACGCGGGGGTGGGTTTTCCACCAGGGCCCAATACCGCTGTGGCAGAAATCGGGCCTCCAAAGCGGAGGTTTCCCTGCCCCTGGTACCTGGCATTACATTTTATGGCACACATGGCCCAGCCCAACAAAGTGACATTTATGTCAGATCCGGCCTTCGTAACAAATGAGTTCGACATCTCTACTCTTTTTTTAATATATACAATACATTTTTATTGAATATAAGAATAATGGTAACAGGTTTTATATCAGACGAGAGTAGGTGTACAAACATATTTGTGAACTGTGAGCATTTGCAATACAGGTAATGACAATTTGTACAAAACAAAATACCAGATGTACTTAGTGTCTTATTAAGTTGATATTTAGCATAAAGTCACGAATAAAACACCCTTTCTTATGGTAGTGTAAATACATCATTTTGAAACATTAATAGAGTACCAACAGATAGAATGATAGAGTGATTTTTTACCACAAGTGTAATGCATCAATTTCCCTGGGAGTGTCTTCGAATTGTTGTAGGTATTCTAGGATAGGAAACCAAATAGTGCTAAAGGAGGAAGGAGCAGGAATTCTGTCAAAGCGCACAAGGTTATCTGAGAGTTTCGCCATAATATATGAATCCCACAATTTTTGTGCCAATGTGAAATTGTGGGTGTCATTGTCGTTTTCCAGTGGGTGGCAATGACCGTCTTGGCTGCAAATAGCAATATAGAGACCCTCTCCACCACTGAAGGAGCAGAGCTATGAGCTACCCAACTGTTCAAAAACAAGTTTTCAGGAGTGGGTGTTATGACTATATTGTGAAATGCAGGGCTATTTTTGGGCAGAAACGCGCAGGAACGGAGTTCTGGCTGGCTTCCAAGTTGGCCACACCTAGCAGGGACTCATTAGCATAATAGGCCACACCCAACAGCAGAAACTCATTAAGATTGGCTACATTAGGGGTGTGTGGCCTAACATGCAAAGGAGTTCCTGCTACAAAAAAGCCCTGGGTTTGGACAACAAACAAGGTAAACAGAATAAGAAGCAAAAGGTGGGTGTGGCTGGATGAGCACACTTCTGGTAACATGGGGGGGTGGGCTCATATGCTAATGAGTTGTGCTGTCAGGGGTGTGGCCTAATATACTAATGAGTTTCTGCTGTTGGGTGTGCCCTATTATGCTAATGAGTTCCTGCTGGGCTTTTTCTACAAAAAAAGCCCTGGTGAAATGATTTAATTTGTATGAATACTGCTTCCCCAAAGGGTAATATTTTGGGACAGGATACCCAACAATGTAGGTAAGTGCCCCTATTGCCACAGTTCTTCCAGCAATTAGGGTCGTATGCTTGAGTCATGTGTGCCAGTTTGTTGGGTGTGAGGTACCAATGAGCTAATATTTTAAAAGATTGCAGTTTCGTTGATGCAATTTTAGTTTTGAAAGGTGGATTAAACCATATACGTTGCCACGATTCATCTGTTAACTGAATGTTGCAGTCTTTGTGCCAGAGAGATTGGTAGGAAAGGTGAGTTTTGTATTCTAGAGAAGATAGTGTCGTGTATATTTTTGAGATTAGGCCTTTCACAGATACCTTTGCAGTTCTGATAATTGATTCTAATGTCGTCAGTGGTTGTTTCATTATCTGGTCAAGTTTGAGGTGTTTATAAAGATTAGATATTTGGAAGTATTGGATCCAAGGTATTTTGTGTTGTACTTTAGCTTCTAGATTTGTTTTAGATAGGAGAGCATTCATGTACGTAAGATCCTGTACAGTAATGACTCCATCTTCTTTCCATTTGTTGAAGCTTGGGTTTCTGAGGCCTGGTAGGAACCAGATTTGATTTTAAAATGCTTGATATCTAGAAGTTGTTGGTAAGAGTTTTGGTCTTAGATGGTCCCATATGTCCAGTGAAGCTGAGAGTATTGTATTGGTTTTAAGTTTCTTTGGTCTGTCTAGTTTTCCTTGCCATATACACTCTTGCATGTTGTATGGATTTGTGAAGGAGTTTGCCAGTTGTACGGGATCTGAGCTTGGGTCAGCCTGTAGCAATTTAATTATATGAGCCATATTAATGGCATTGTAATAATGTTGTATGTTAGGGAAGTTGATACCTCCTTTGTCTGATTTTCTATATAGAGTATGGCTCTTGATTCTGTGGTGGTTATAAGCCTAGAAAAAATTTAAAAGCATCATTTGCTATTTACGGATCTGAGTTGAATTTATTGGAATAGGTACAGTTCTAAAAATAAAGACAAATCTGGGTAATATGAATGATTTGATTATGTCTAATCTGTCTGACCACGCCAAATTCATTTTGTATCAGGTCTCTAGATCTTTTTGTATCGCCTTCTCTATTTGATGGTGGTTTGATTTTAAAAGATCATTGAATTTAGTCGGAATTTTGATACCTAGATATTGTAGGTTTTCTCCAGCCCATGAGAACGAATGGGAAGTTTTGATTTCAGATAACTGCCTTTGGTCTAGACTGAGGGGTAGGATTTGTGATTTGGTAGTACTAAGTTTCGGTCCAGATATTGGGCTGAAATCCGATAGGATTTTTGAAGTTGCTTGGAGTGATTTTAATGGATTACTTAAAAAGAGCAGCATGTCATCCGCGAACAGCAAACTTTAAATTCTTTCTTGTTTAATATTATTCCTGAAATACTGGTGTCGTTTCTCAGGAGGACAGCTAAGGGTTTGATACTCAAAGCCAAGAGGAGGGGAGATAGCGGGCATCCTTGCCTAGTGCCCCTTTTCAAATTAAAAGAGTCTGAGCTGTGCCTGTTAATTTTTAGATGTGCAGTAGGTTTTTTTATAAATTGCCTTGATAGCATTTAAAAATTTGTCTCCGAAGCCCATTTTTTGGAGCAATCTTTGTAGGTAAATAACTTCAACAGAATCAAAGGCTTTTTCTAGGTCTAGAGAAAGAAAAGCAGTCGGTATTTTTTTTTTAAGTACAATGGCTTAGAATTGTGAGGGCTTTGTGAGTGTTTTCCGTGATGTCACGGTTTGGCATGAACCCAACTTGATCTTGGTCAATATATGTTGTTATGAACGTTTTAAGTCTGGAAGCTAAAATTGTGGTGAAAATGTTGAAGTCTGTATTCAATAGGGAGATAGGGAGGTAGGATGCTGGTTGGGCTGGATCTTTTCCTGGTTTAGGAATTATTATAATAGATGCTTCATTCCCTGAGGGTGGGAGATTGCCAGTATTTAATATGTGGTTGCATGTGACATCTCTACTCAAATAGATGTCAGGGGACATGGGGCCTCCTGCATTCCAAGCAGATGCTCTGCCACTGAGCTACAGCCCCTCCCCAAGAGCCTGACCTTCTCTTTTGCCTGCGGCTTTCTGCACTTCTGGGTTCAGATCCACAAGGTCACTGTAGCACTTCAGCCACCTGACCCTGGAGGCCACAAGGAGAATCAAGCAACACACCTACATTTGGGGTGCAACTAATGTTGCCAACCTCCCAGTGGTACCTGGAGATCTCCCACTCTTACCATGGATCTCCAGATGACCAAGATAAGTTCCCCTGCAGAAAATGGGAACTCTATGCCATTATACCCCATTGAAGTCCCTCCCCTCCCCAACCCCATCATCCCTAGGCTCCACCCCCAAAATCTCCTGGCATTTCTCAATCCAGAGCTGGCCCGACACTGGGGCAAATAGGAAATCTGCTTAAGGGAGGGGTGCTCGACCAGTACTGGTGGAGGTTGGTTTGCAAGATTTAGAGTCAGCCAGGCATAGGCATAGAGTTACCAACTCTGGGTTGGGAAATTCCTGGAGATTTGGGGGGTGGAGCCTGGGGAGGGTGGGGTTTTGGGGGAGGGAGAGACCTCAGCGGGATATATTGCAATCAAGTCTACCCTCCAAAGCCAGTTTGGTGTAGTGGTGGTTAAGAGCGGCAGACTTTAATCTGGGAAAACCGGGTTTGATTCCCCACTTCTCCACATGCAGGCAGCTGGGTGACCTTGGGTCAGTCGCCGTTCTCTCAGGGCTGTTCTCTCAAGGGCAGTTCTCTCAGAGCTATCTCAGCCCCCACCTAGCTCACAGGGTGCCTTTTGTTGGCTCCAGGTTTTTTTGTGCCAGCTCCAGGTTGGGAAACTCCTGGAGATTTGGGGGTGGAGCCTGGGGAGGACAGGGAACTCAGTGGGGGTACAGTGCCAGAAAGCCCACCTTCCAAAGCATCCATTTTCTCCAGGGGAGCTGATCTTTGTAGTCTGGAGATGAGCTGTAATTTTCACCTGAAGGCTGGCATCCTTCGCGACACGGCTTCTATGGATCTTTGTATTCCATATAAGAAAAAAGGAAGCAGGGCTTGGCTTTGCTTCCCTGCCAGCCTAGAGGGACACTAGACTAAACAATAAATAGGTATTCTGTGAGATATCGTCGTCAGGCTCCTATTCACGGAACCCACAGACCCTTGAGCTCCAGTTCGTTGTAGATGGTTAAGAATGGCGGACTCTAATCTGGAGAACCGGGTTTGATTCCCCACTCGTCCACATGCAGCCAGCTGGGTGACCTTGGGACAGTCACAGTTCTCTCAGAGCTGTTCTCTCAAGAGCAGTCCTTGAAATAACTCTCCCAGCCCCAGCCCCCTCACAGGGTGTCTGTTGTGGGGAGAGGGAGGGAAGGAGATTGTAAGCCACTCTGAGACTCTGAGTGAAGGGCGGGGTATCAATCCTTCCTCCTTCACCATTTTCTCCAGGGGAACTGATCGTTGTCGTCTGGAGATCAGTGGGAATAGCAGGAGATTGGAATAGCAGGCCCTAGCCAGGCATGACACTTCTAAAGAAAAGGTCATTTTATTACGCTCCCCTAGAAGATGGGCAACTGATATGGTTACGTAAACCACTGTATTCTCCAAAGGACAGGCCCTGTGGCTCAGTGGTAGAGCATTTGCTTTGCACACCACTCAGTCCGTAGCATCTCCAGTTAACAGGATCAGATGGCAGGTGATGTGAAAGCCCTTTTGCCTGAGCCCTTGGAGGGGTGCTACCAGTCAGAGGAGACACCACTGACTTTGATAGCCGGTGGTCTGATTCATATAAGGCAGCTTCATATATTCAAAGAAAGAAACACCCTCTTTCTCCCTCCTGCTGTCCCCCAGTCTACTTTCCCCTATCTCTGGCACATCTTTTCAGAAGTTCAGCACTCCTCCCTCCAATAGCTTCTTCCAAGGAGGCATTAAGTGCCTCGGCTCCTTCCCAAGGAAATGGACTCAGCAGCTGGCAAATCTCTTTTAAGAGTAGGCTTGCCAAGTCCCCCCGGGGGGCGGGAAAACGCCCGCCCCAGAGGCCCATTCCCCGCCACTGCCGGATCGGGCCCCGGGGGGAACTCCACCCCGACGTGCACATCACCAGGAAGTGACGCGACCACGATGGGCACGCTGGGGGCGGGGCCACAGTCATCTGAGGGAAAACTCTATGGATCGACCCGGGAGTCACCCGCTCCGGAACAAGGTGAGACTTGGCAACCCTATTTAAGAGGCTCCTCATGGATAGATCTCAGGCTTCCTCTGCTATGCTAAGTTATTAGAAGTCGAAAACCTGTGTGTGTGTGTGTGGGGGGGGTAAGTGCCGTCAAGTCACTTCTGACTCATGGTGAGCCTATGAATTAATGTTCTCCAGAATGTCCTATCATTATGAGGTCTACTAAGCTCTGGGTTGTGGCTTCCTTAACTGAGTCAACGCATCTCATGTTTGGTCTTCCTCTTTTCCTACTGCCTTCAACTTAGGGTTGCCAGGTCCAGGTGGGGGAATACATGGAGATTTTGGGGGGTGGAGTCTAAGGAGGGTGGTGTTTGGGGAGGGGAAGAAGAAGAAGAAGAAGAAGAGGAAGAAGAAGAAGAGGAGGAGGAGAAGGAAGAGGAGATGGAGATTGGATATATACCCTGCCCTTCACTACCCAAAGGAGTCTCAAAGCAGCTTACAAACTCCTTTCCCTTCCCCTCCCCACAACAGAGACCCTGTGAGGTAGGTGGGGCTGAGAGAGCTCTGATAGAACTGCTCTTTTTGAAGAACAGCTGTGCCAGAACTATGGCTTGCCCAAGGTCATCCAGCAGCTGCAATGGGAGGAGTGGGGAATCAAACCCGGCTCTCCCAGATTAGAGTCCACGCACTTAACCACGACACCAAACTGGAAGGACTTCAGTGGGGTATAATGCCATACAGTCCATCTACCAAGGTGGCAATTTTCTCCAGGTGAACTGATCTCTGTCTCCTGAAGGTCGGTTGTAATTGCAGCAGATCTCCAGTCGCCACCAGGAGGCTGGCAACCCTTCTACAACTTTTCCTAGAATTATCGTCTTCTCCAGTGACAAGCCCTACAGGGTAGGATTTGGAGCCTCTTGGTTTCTCGCGACAGCGTTAACACCAAGACATGATTCCAGTTACGATCTTCACCCTGACAATCTATCACTTTCCTGCTTAATTTTTTGTTGGAGAGTGCCTCTCCCCCTACTCCATTTCACTGCCTTTCGTTCCCAAAGGCCCCGCTGAAACCCGCCCTTGCGAGTGAGCGAGCCGAGCCCAAAGTGAACGTGTTGACTTAGATTACTAAATAACCGAGAGTGCTTAAAAACAACAATGTTCACACATTTTTAATTTAAAGCCTGCTAAATCCTTTTAAAATTCATTTGTATCTGCAATTACTTAAACTGTGAGCTCGGCACTAGAGGGAGCAGAGCTATAGATTTTAAGCGCGCAGCTGGAGGTAATATATAAAATTCAATTGATGAGTCTGGCAGAGAATTGATGCCACAATATGTACCCGGTGGCACTTTCCCTCTCTCCCTTTAACCCCCCCCCCAACCGGCTTTGGAACATTATCAGAAAGTCGATACGATACGCCAATACAGTGATATACTCGCAGTCATAAGTCCCTTGTTCAGATTAAATCCGAGGTGCTTGCCTGCTAGATCGGAACGGACAGACAGCCTGACTCCATCCCTCCACGAATGGGCAGAGAAAGCGGCTCGCCTCGATTTAGCTCCAAGGTCTCATATTGTTATCAATGGCCCCAACAGCCCAGCTGGCTGGTAATGCAGGATGTCTGTCTCTGGCGAGGCAAAACCTATAGCAGAGGATAGGATGTACTCAGCCCGGGAGTCTGGCTGTAGCACATCTCTCTGTCAGCTTGCCTGTCTCTCTCGGCCTGTCCCGCCACTGAGATCAAGTTTCCTTTTATAATTTGCCCGCTCGTTTGCGATCCTTTAACCTCCCCCCCCCCCTGCAATTTATTAATGCTTCCACTGTCTCAGCATGAGCTTCATGCTCTTGCCATTCCGGTTTTTAAAAAAATCTTCCGTATGGATTTGCTGGGAGCAATTTAATAACACTCACTTTTTCTAAAAAAAGAGGAATAATGCGATCAGGACCACACACGAGAGTCAAGGCCGGCAGTTTTATTTTTTGCTAAAACTGAGCAGCAGGAACAGGATGGCAAACTGGCCTTGCTCATTCATGTACATGATGGATAGATAAAAACTAGGAATGGTGTGAATCCTCCCTTGGGGTTATTGCCAGACTTTCTCCCTTTTATGTTTGTCACACAGTGGGGCACTAAGGATGCCAGGTCCCCAACTTCTGCCGGCAGGGGACTCCTGGCTCCTCCTTGGGATCTTCTGGCATGCGTGCATAGCATGCGCTGTGATGACATCACCTGGAAGTGACATCATCACGCTAGGCACATCGCTGGCGGGGACGCTCTAGCATTTGGCCAGAAACTCTATGGTAACATAGAGTTTTTTGGCTGAGTGCTAGAGCATCCCCCCGGTGACGTGCCTGGCACAATGATGTCACCTCCGGGTGATGTCATCACGCCGGGCACATTGGCGTGATCCTGGGACTTTGTGGGTTAGGTTCTCCCTGCCAGCCAGATCTGGGCTGGCGGATTGGGGGCCCTAAAAGTGGGCAACCCCCCTGGGAGAATGGCAATCCTATGGGAGGGCGGGGTATAAATTGAATTAATAAAATAAAATAACATTTCCCCTCCGTTGTTTTACCAAACCCACCTTGGAACAGATATTCCCCTCTGCATTGCATGCCGCTTTCACTTTCTTTGATCATCGGATTTTATGGCACCCTCTACACTGCATGCCAATTTCACTTTCTTTGACCATCAGGTTTTATGGTACCTTCTGCATAGATTTATGGCTGTTCAGGGGTGAATTTGCAGTCAGTGCAGCATTGCTCCAGGGTATTTGAATGTGGTTTTAAGCTCCACCTTTGGTAAAACAATAGAAAGAAAAGCCAATGCAGAATCTCCCAGGGTCCTGCCATGGACGGTCTAGCGAACCAATATTCCGTTGACTCATAAATCTTGCACCACGTAAGAAGAGCCCTGCTGGATCTGACAAACCATCTGTGGCAGGCTTGTTGTTGTTGTTGTTCAGTCGCACAGTCGAGTCCGACTCTTTGCGACCCCATGGACCAGCTCCCGCCAGGCCTTCCGGTCTTCCGCCGTCCTCTGAAGTTTGCTCAACTTCATGTTCGTTGCATCGATGACACTGTCTAACCATCTCATCCTTTGCCATCCCCGTCTTCTTTGACCTTCAATCTTTCCCAGCATCAGGGTCTTCTCCAGTGAGTGCTCCCTTCTCATTTGGTGGCCAAAGTATTTGAGCTTCAGTTTCATTATCTGGCCTTCCAGGGAACAGTCAGGGTTGATTTCTTTTAGGATTGACTGATTTGTTCTTCTTGCAGTCCAAGGGACTCTCAAGAGTCTTCTCCAGCACCATAGTTCAAAAGAATCTATTCTTCGGCGCTCGGCCTTCCTTATAATCCAACTCTCGCAGCCATACATGACTACTGGGAATACCATTGCTTTGACCATACGGACTTTTGTTGGCAGGGAGATGTCTCTACTTTTTATCATGCTGTTTAGGTTTGCCATCGCTTTCCTCCCAAGGAGCAGGCGTCTTTTAATTTCATGGCTGCTGTCACAGTCTGCGGTGATCTGGGATCCCAGGAACATGAAGTCTGTCACGACTTCCATGACTTCCCCTTCTATTTGCCAAGGAGTGATGGGGCCGGATGCCATGATCTTATTTTTTTTGATGTTGAGCTACAAGCCCCCTTTTGCGCTCTCCTCTTTTACCCTGAACAAGAGGCTCTTGAGGTCCTCTTCACTTTCTGCCATCAGAGTGGTATCATCTGCATATCTGAGGTTGTTGATCTTTTCCCCAGCAATCTTAATTCCTGCTTGTGATTCATCTAGGCCAGCATTTCGCATGATGTACTCTGCATATATATTAAATAAGCAAGGCGACAATATACATCCTTGTCGTACTCCTTTTCCTATGCGAAACCAATCAGTTGTTCCATATCCGGTTCTAACTGTCGCTTCTTGGCCCTTATACAGGTTTCTCAAGAGACATGTGAGGTGGTCTGGTACTCCCATCTCTTTAAGGACCTGTGGCAGGCTACCCGGAAACAAATTGTCTGGGTGTGGCCAAGGGCAGAAAGATGCAGTAGCCTCGTCAACTGGGCAGCCTTTGCGGTTTGTGGAGGCCACGGGCTAGCCTGGGTGGAAGGGCAGTGGCCCTCTGGGCCCAGGCAGGGAACAGAGGAGAAGAGGGGCAGAGCTTAACTCAAGGGCCAGGTGTGAAGCCGGAGCTACAAAAAGGGAAGAAGGGGAAGTGGGAGGGAGGCTTCAGGAGGAGGAGAAAGCAGAAGTAGGAGGCAAGTTGCAGTGTTGTGGCTCTTCTCCTGTGTAATGCAGTGTAACTCTGAGGTGGGTGAAGTGACCAGCACCTTCAGGGGTCTGGAATGATAAATACCTGCATAAGGAAACAGTGACTGGGCTCATGATCTCAAGACCTCATAGACTCTAGGTACAATGTTCCCTCTAAGCTGAGTTAGTGTGAGTTAGCTCACAGTTTTTTAGCCTCTAGCTCACACATTTATGTGTTAGCTCAGGAAGTATGGCTCCAGAGCAAACTGATTTATGCAGTAGCCAAATTGCTTGCTCACAACTTTAATGCCAGTAGTTCACAAAGTAGAATTTTTGCTCACAAGACTCCATACTTTAGAGGGAACATTGCTCTAGGTACAAATGTTCCCTGGCCCACAGAGATCCACAACAGTTCCTGGTTTCCAGGTGTGACCACCCACATGTCTTCAGAAGCCCACAAGAGGGGAATTAAGGTGACCAAAGTCCTAAATCCTCATCTGCCCTTGTGTTTGTACTGCTTCTGAACATGGAGGGCCCAGTCACCAATCCTGGATAAATGACATTGGCAAGTGAGGAATGGAGGGTCGCTTCCTCCTCTTCTTCTTCCTCCTTCTCCTCCTTTCTTCCTCCTCAGTTTCGTGTAGAGAGTCAGTTTGGTGTAGTGGTTAAGAGCGCGGACTCTTAATCTGGGAGAACAGGGTTTGATTCCCCACTCCTCCACATGCAGCTCCTGGTGTAACCTTGGGTCAGAGCTGTTCTTTCAAGGGCAGTTCTTGAGAGAGCTCTCTCAGCCCCACCTACCTCACAGGGTGTCTGTTGTGGGGAGAGGAATTGAAAGGGATTGTGAGCCACTCTGAGACTCCTTTGGGTAGTGAAGGGCGGGGTATAAATCCCATCTCTTCTTCTTCTTCTTTTACCTCACAGGGTGTCTGTTGTGGGGAGGGGAAGGGAAATGAGTTTGTAAGCTGCTCTGAGACTCCTTTGGGTAGTGAAGGGCGGGGTATAAATCCAATCTCTTCTTCTTCTTCTTTTACCTCACAGGGTGTCTGTTGTGGGGAGAGGAAGGGAAAGGGATTGTGAGCCATTCTGAGACTCCTTTGGGTAGTGAAGGGCGGGGTATAAATCCAATCTCTTCTTCTTCTTCTTCTTCTTCCCATCCTTCTCCTCAAGTTGTGAGGAACTCAAGTCCATCTCTCCCCTGTTTTATCCTCTCAGCAACTCCGTGAGGCCAGTTAGGCTACTGGAGAATGAGTGGCTGAATGTCATCCAATGAGCTTTGTGGCTGAGTGGGAATTTGAGCCCAGGTCGCCCTCGTCCAGCATACTAGCCAGAACATCACACTGCTTCAGGATTATTAGAACAGAAATTTTCAAGAACCCTCCATTAACTTGTGGGCTCAATTGTCATATGCCCTCCACCACTTGAAACAGCTCTGCAAGACTGCCCTCTGTGGTGGCCAAGAATTTTGTTCCTGTACAGGTTGTTGTTGTTGTAGTTGTGTGTGTGTCTCTCTCTTTGTTAAGTGCTGTCAAGTCACTTTCAACCTATGGCAACCCTATGAATTGATCTCCTCCGAAATGTCCTATCATTAACAGTCTTGCTTAGGTCTTGCGGACTGAGGGCTGTGGCTTTCTTTGTTCAGTCAAGCCATCTCTAGTTGGGTCTTCCTCTTTTCTTGCTGCCTTCAACTTTTCCTAGCACTCTTGTCTTTTCCAGTGAGTCTTGTCTTCTCATAATGTGACCAAATTATGACAGTCTTAGTCAGGGGTCATTTCCTGTGGGAGCGCACAGGAGCAGAGCTCCGGCAGTAAGGGGCCCAGGGGGCGGGCACATGCAACAAGCCCTGCTCCCAGCAGCCCTCAGTTGGGCCACAAGAAGCAAGAAGCAGCCAGGTAAGTTGCAGAGGGCCCCCCCATCCCGCTTTCAGGTACAAGCTTTTCCTCCTCTGTGAGGGCAGATCTGCGCATTTCCCCCCTCCCCATAGCTAGCAATCCAAAACAGTCCAGTGGCACCTTTAAGACCACGTTTTATTCAGGTACAAGCTCTCCCTCCTCTGCGAGGACAGATCTGCACGTCCCCCCCCCCAATAGCTAGCAATCCAAAACAGTCCAGTGGAGCCTGAGCAGTGAGTGTTGCCTTCTGACACACTTCCGGTGATGTCAGGGGGTGTGGCATATGCAAATACGTTGTGCTAATAAGTTATGCTAGTGAGCTCCTGCACCTCTTTTTCTACGAAATGACCCCTGGTCTCAGTTTAGTCATGTCTCAGTATAGTCACTTAAGCTTCTAGGAAGCATTCAGGTTTGATGTGGTCTAGAACCCGCTGGTTTGTCTTTTTGGTGGTCCACGATATCCATAAAACCCTCCTTCAACACCACATTTCAGATGAATCAGCTTTCTTCCTCTCTGCTTTCTTCACACCCATACAGAGTAATGAAGAATACTATAGTATGTTGCCACTACCCCAAAACAAACCTTCTTTGAATGGGCTGTAGGCCAGGTTTTGATGAGTTTATCCAGAGTTTTCTGCCACTAGCACTCTACCTGTTTTCCCCGTAGCTTCACCACCCAGAGCTCCTTACTAACACATAGGGAGAAACAGCTTAACCACCAGGCCATTTAGGTTCAGAGCAGGTTTCCTGCCCCGTTTCAGTATTGCTTCTACGAACAGCTCATATATCACATGCCAACCATGTTTATCACACCCACGCTGCTATTAGATGAGCATTTCCCACAGGTGTGAATGGCAGATGTGTGTCTTGAAACATCCAATTACCCGAGCCTAGAAGCTCCATTAGAAAATGTGTGTTATTTTCTTTTTATATCCTTAGCAATAATTCTTCACATCCTTTCTGAACCATATTATTAATGTACATTTGCAGTGTTTTTGTTTTTTTAAAAATCCTATTTAGGCAAGACTTTCTGTTTATAAAGGAAGCCAATCCTGCCTTCTAGAGCTGGTTTACCCAACAACAGTCCCTCTAGGCCATGTTCTTGTGTGGGTCCTGTTTGATCATGGTAGGGCTTGTTAGTCGTAGGGATGGGCATGAACTGGCTCATGGACTAAAGTTCAGGATGAATTTTGGCTGGTTCGTGGTTCATAAAGTGAAGTTTGTGGCAGGTCAACCAACACAAACTTTCCACAAACTTTCAAGCTGTTCATGGCAGTTCGTGCTAGTTGGTAAATACATACATTTCCAGACAGACTGTCTCCACTCAATCTAAATGTTTACCAAACTTCAAAGCAACTGGGGGGGGGACTTGGGGGGCATGTAGAGGAGCATCCAGGGGAAGTCCCCTCCAAGTTTGATGTTTCTAGCTTGCACAGGATCCTGAACCTCCTGAACCTGCGGCTGTCAAAATGACCCCCTGTCAATAACAGGCACAGGTTCAGGAGGTTCAGGAGTGTATACAATGGATCTTGTGCAAGCTAGAGACAGTAAACTGGCAGGGGATCCCGATCTGACTCTCCTCTTTCCTGGGGGCACCTTTTTTGGGGGGTGTAACTCAGACCCCGTGAATCCAGTCTTTACCAAACTTAGTGGGCTGGTAGAGGAGAGTCAACTGGAGATCTCCTGTCAAGTTTGGTGTCCCTAGCAAACCGGGGGACATTCTACCAGATCACAAACTTCATGAACCATACCAGTTTGTTTAGCTCCTAAAAGTTTGTGATGGTTCATGGTTTGTGAACTGGGCATGCCATGAATCACGAACTGAGCCACATTTTCCTGGTTTGTATCCATCCTTATTCACAAAAGCTTTCTGGTGGATTCGGTCCACTGAGAATGGGAGCTGCTGCTCCTCAGCCTTTGAGCCATCTCTCTTAGCATTCCAGACTTCCCATGGTATGCAGCCGTACCAGTGCCTGAAACACTAAAGGGTCAGAGATGATAAACCACAGGGAAAGAAAATGCTGTGCAAATGTAAGCACAAGAATCCGTCCTCCCTGGCTTCTGTAGGAATTATAAGCGAGGTATGCCTGCAGGGTCAGGTTGTTAATCTTCCTTTATTAGTCAATACTTCTAATGCCTTAATAACTTTTTTTTCCTGAGCTCCCCTGCAATCCATCCAGTTTGTCAATGTGTGAGTAATAACTGCAAGGATACTGAGCACTGGCACGTGACAGGTGTATTAACCTTTTTAGCCGTGACACAGGGCAAATGATTAGGGCACAAGAAGCAAGTACCAATCACCGGGCCAAGATTTCTTTGAGATCTGAACATGGCAGTACGACACGTATCTGCTACAATATGCTCACCATTTACTGTGCCATCCTGTGCAGAGTTTCTCCAGGCACTGCCTGCCAATTGGTCATAGGGTTTTTTTGTGGGGAGGGGGGTGCAATGTCATGGGAGATTTAAAAAAAAAACACTCATGCTGCCTCATGTACTCGGGGGGGGGGGTAGCTTGGGAAAATGCTGGGAACTCTATGGTAAAACCATAGAGTTTCCGATGAGTCCTAGAGCTACCTATTGGTATTTTCAAGAAGACCTTCCAGTAAGTACACAAGACCACATTAAAAAAAATAAAATCAGCTGCCACCACCCCAAGAAGCAGTGGGCAATGGAACCTGGGGGCAGGGGATTTTGTTGGTCTTTAATGTGCTACTGGACTCTTGGTCTTTTCTACTGACACATACACAGGCTGTTGTAAAGTAGAGGATATCGCAGAGGGACCTGAGGGCCAAACTAGACAATACTGTTAGCAACTAGCTCTCTCCTGCAGACGGGTAGTTGGCAGCCAGAGAGAAAGTTATATTTATTTGATTTATACCCCACCCTCCCTGACGAAGCAGGCTCAAAGTGGCTTACAAAGGATAAAACATAAGAACAATTATAACATAAATAAAAACATCTAAAACAGTCCATCTAAAACAGTCCAATATCATAAAGTGCTAGCTAGTTGTAAACTAATACATTAGGGATGGTGGCAACCAGTGTTCCCTCTAAGCTGAGTCAGTGTGAGCTAGCTCACAGTTTTTTTAGCCTCTGGCTCACACATTTTTGTCTCGGCTCGGGAAGGAGGGCTTCAGAGCCAACTAATTTATGCAGCAGCCAAATCTCCTGCTCACAACTTTAATGCCAATAGCTCACAAAGGAGAATTTTTGCTCACAGGGCTCCATAGCTTAGAGGGAACATTGGTGGCAACAGTTATATTAATATGATCTCTGGCCTGCCTTGCTCATCAGCTTCTCGATCTTTATGGGTGGCACAAGCCGTAACGGTGGAGTCAAGACACAGGGCTCTGTCTTTCTTTAACGATGATGCTGTTGGTGGTGCTATTGGTGGTGGCAGCTCCTTAGCCAAAAGCCTGGTGGAAGAGCTCTGTCTTGCAGGCCTTGAAGAACTGTAAAAGGTCCTGCAGGGCCCTGATCTCTTCTGGGAGCTCGTTTCACCAGTACGTAGCTGCCACTGAGAAGGCTCTGGCCCTGGTTGTTGCCAGTCTGATGTCTTTGGGACCCGGGAGGGTCAGTCGACTTTGAGACCCTGAACGCAGTGCTCGCTGGGGTACAGATGGAGGTCCTGGGCCTGTGTCGGACCGGCCGAGAGTTGGGGCACTTTCTCCCGACCTTCGGCGGGGTACCATTGGTGCCCGTGCGGGAGGTTAGGAGTTTGGGTGTGCTCCTGGACTCCTTGTTAACAATGGAGGCCCAGGTGGCAGCTACTGCCAAGTCAGCCTTTTACCACCTGAGGCTGGCCAGGCAGTTGGTCCCCTATCTCGACCGCGAAGACCTGGCCACTGTGATCCATGCGACGGTCACCTCGAGGCTGGACTACTGTAACGCTCTCTATTTGGGGCTTCCTCTGTCGCAAATCTGGAAGCTGCAGCTAGTGCAGAATGCTGCAGCTAGGCTGTTGATGGGCCTCTCTAGGCGAGACCACATCCGGCCGGTGCTGCAAGTGCTGCACTGGCTGCCAATAGCATACCGGATTCGCTTCAAAGTGCTGCTGCTTACCTTTAAAGCCCTGAATGGCTAAGGTCCGGCTTACCTAAGAGACCGCCTCTTCCCGTATGTTCCCTCAAGAGCACTGCAATCGGGGAATTTCCATCGCCTTGAAGTGCCAGGCCCCTGAGTTGTGAAGTTGTCCCACACCAGAGCCAGGGCGTTTTCAGTGGCGGCCCCTACCTGGTGGAATGAGCTCCCGGAGGAGATCCAGGCCCTGCGGGACCTCGTACAGTTCCGCAGGGCCTGCAAGACAGAGCTCTTCCGCCAGGCTTTCGAGTAGGAGCCGCCACCGCCACTATTCCATCACCAAGATTTCATCTTTCATCTGCCGCATTGGGGGGGGGGGCAGTAGATGCCGCCTGATTGAGCTGGGAAACAGTACTCCTGGCGCTCATGCTTTTAAGAAAACCTGCCGCCAATGTGATCTGTTGCGCATCTTGGTTATTTTATGTAAATTATTGTAGCACCATTTTAGTATGTATGTAACATTGTTTCACTGTTTTAAATTTTTAAACACTATTTGTTAGCCGCCCTGAGAGACTATGTGTAGGGCAGGATACAAGTCTCAAAAATAAATAATAAATAAATAAATAAATATGGGGAAAGGCGGTCCCTCAGGTGTGTTGGCCTACAAGTAAGCCCACACACCCTTCATATTAATATCACCCCAGATAGATATTAATTCTGACACACTGCCTGGCCTAGAAACGAATGCCAAGCAGAATACCAGCCTGGGAAACTAACTGGAAGTGAACTCAGGGACTGAACTGCAAACGAATCTCTCCCACATAAAGGTAATGCATATTTTATAACAATGGATTTCTCAAGAAAGCAGTACCCTACTTTGATGATACCTCTTTCTTCCCTGGTACCGGCTACACCCTTGTTAGCATATCCCATAGCACCTGGAAGTTTAATCCATCCTGCCTTTTGGGTCATCAACACACATCAACAGCCACACCCTAGCTCCAGGAGGGCTATCAAGGTCTGCTTCGTATTTTGATCTCTCTCCGGGGAAAACCATCAACCATTTGTCCATGTCTCTGGGAACCTTCCTGTAAACACATTAAGGTATTGTTTTAGGGGCAAACCTGTCATATTGCCACAGGGTACATTTTCCATATAAACAGGGGTCATTTCGTAGAAAAAGAGCTAGGGGAACTCATTAGCATAACTCATTAGCATATGCCGCACCCCCTGACATCACCGGAAGTGTGTCATAAGGCCACACCCCCTGACATCATCGGAAGTGTGTCATAAGGCCACACACCCCGCCCCCAATGGTCCCAGCCGCTGCTGCCGGCCTTGCAGCTCCACTGCTGAGCCCCATGAGGGGCCCGGCGGTGGACCTGCAAGGCCGGCGTGAGTGCAAGGAAGCCCCGCGAAGGCCCTCCCTGGCCCCAGGCAGGCAGGGATGGGGAGAGGCAGGGAGGAAGCAACTTACCCTCCCTCTTCTCCTGCCTCCTCCTGGCTGAATGAGGGCCGGAAGCGGGGCGGCTGGAAGCAGGGGGCGGGGCTTCGTCATGTGCCCGGCCCCCCGTACCTCACCCGGGGGAACTGTGATCCCCCGCGATCCCCCCCGAATCGACCTCTGCATATAAATATGTGAACCCATCTTTAGTATAGATGCTCGCTCTCTTTTTGATGTCAGCTTCATGCTCTGGGAAGCACTGGTCGCCTCTCTGCCGCTGTGGACCTGAATTTTCAAGACTGGTAAATATTGCCTATCCTAAACCACTATTTCCCCCTCTACTATTTTTATTTCTTGGTTGGCTCTTGTATGTCTATGTATTTTGCATGTATTATTCTCTAATAAAAACTCTATTAGCTGGGCATCAGCCTGGTTATTCGAGAGTTCTCAAGGGAAGGAGAACTCCTGCAAAGGTAAAGATCTCATGTTACTCGCCTCTTGCTAGCTATGTCGCTCAAACAATTATTCGGGTAACAATACTGTATGCCAGAGTCTGCCATGGGGACACACTGCTATTTTGCAGCCTGGATTTTTTTACTTTTCAGAATACCTAAGGGACCCAATCCTGCTGGGGACTGTCCGGTGAGGCATGGTGGTGAGGAGCTCCTGTCATTATCAAGAGCCTCATGGCCATAGTAGCATCCTTAGCAGAGTTAGGCCCTTCTAAGCCTATTGATTCCAGTGGACTTAGAAGGGATGTGTCTTTACTTAGGTTCACACTGTGAAACACCCCTGGAGCGACCTGGTCTAAGTGGCCCTGTGGCCCTGTGAGGCTATATAGGCTCTGAAAAATGTCATGGAGAGATGGGGTCCCTGATCCCCACCCCCCCCACCCCCACAGTCACTATGGTGTGGCAGAATGTGAAAAGTAAAAATACTAGCTCTAAAATAGTGTTGCATCCCCATGGCTAACTCATGGATATGATGTTGTCTAGCTAGGCCCTGGCTGACCTGTAAAGCCAGGGGCTTTAATTAGGGATGCTGGCATCCAGGTGGGACCTGGGGTTCGCTCACAATTTTCGTGCCAGTAGCTCACAAAGTAGAATTTTTGCTCACCAGACTCCACAGCTTAGAGGGAACATTGCTCCAGACTACAGAGATCAGTTCCCCTGGAGAAAATGGACGCTTTGGAGAGTGGACTGTAGAGCATCGTACCCCACTGAGGTCCCTGTCCTCCCCAGGCTCCACCCCTAAATCTCTAGGAGTTTCCCAACCTGGATCTGGCAACCCTAGCCCCCCATCCCCTGCCAGTGGCCGGGGGGGGGGGATCTGGCAACCCTAGACCTAACTGCAGTTTCTTTCTGGGTGTTTCTATGTGAGACATTGAGTGGACACTAATTTCTTTCCACCTCTAACCTCTCAGTTCTTCATAACCTATAAACCGAACAGAGTTATTATACTGAGTTCACGGTGGCCCTGGTTCATGAGCACATTTTCAAATCTGAACAGCTAAATATCTTTTAAGTGGAAACATTGTATTCGCTCAGCGGGACCATCCCCAATGTTTAAGCGCGTTGATACACAGCAACATCTGGCCACATCTCTGCATATGTGTGTGACATTTGTAATCTTTAATTTTTCTGTTCCAACATTCATGTGGCTTAATTGGAAGTTTCCCAAGAAAACTACAGAATTTGCTCAAGCTGTGACAGAGGAGTCTGTCGTGCCGGCAATTTAAGGCAGCATCTTAATTGCAGAAAGGCCATGCGTTCTATTTTGTCAGAAACCTAATGGATGTCAATCGCCCCTCCCCAGTTTTGTTTATTTCTGGCTAAGCAGTGTATGTAGGACAATACTATTGTGATCAGGTGCCATTCTTTGCTGAAGAAACAAAAGTCGATCCCGATGTGCAGTCACATCTACTAAGAAAGGATTCTGTCTGCAATCTGAGGTTAAAAAGTGGAGCATATATTAAAAAAAACTTCACATCACCCTGCAAGGGTGGTTGCAGCTGAAACTGGGGAAATACCTGCTACCACCTTGTAAGTGGCACCCTTACTCTCTGTCAAGCTCTGAACTTCATCACACATGCCACCATACTAATGTAGGATGCCAGATGTAAAGGACAGAGATGGGCATGAACTGGGAAAATGCGGTTCAGTTCAGTTTGTGGCTGAACCATGAAGCGAACCCCAAACTAAACCAAACTGGAAGGTTCATTTACAAACCATCCTGGTTCTTCAGTTCACAAACTGTGTTTCGCAATCCCCAAACAAGTAAAAATTTATGACAAGCTTTGGTTTGTCAGCCAGTTCCTGCCCATCCCTAGATCAGAGTGCTTATCTGCTGATTTTACAGTGCAGTTCCATGGTTCCGTGCTGTTTCTTTGGGATGTGATCAGTCTTAAGACTATATCTAACAGTGCTACACAAAACAGGTAGTGCAATGCTGACAACTAGATCTGACACTTGCCTGAGAACTGGTGAAGTAGCTACTGCGGCATTATGGTGCTCGCTTTCAGAGTGAGCAGGCTGGAGGAGACCTTTACCATTTATTCCTGATTTTCAGGCTCAAAAGTACTAGTTTGGGATTCAAATCTGTTATTTTTTTCAGTTTCCAGAATTTTTAGACCATTATTTTCAATGTCTGGTGCAGCTGTTTTTAAAGACAAGCATACTTAATTTGCACAAAACATAGTTGTCCCACTAGTCTGAAGACCCCAACATTTCAAGCAGAATGTACAAAGGGATTTGATTTTCGAGACTGAAGTCAGTAGCCCTTAGTGCACTTCTTCCAGTGTTTCCTGAGGGGGGTGGAGGAATGGCACTGAACTGGCAGCACAATGCCATCTGTTGGGTGGGGTCTCTCATTCCTCTGAAATATCACCTGGTTCAAAGCAGCAGCTGCAGGCCTTAAGAATTCCTTCTCTGGCACTTGTCTCCAGTAGTGATTGGCTGGGAGCACTCTTCTGATCCTTTGCGAGTATCTGATTGGAAGGGGAAAAAGCCAGTGACTGAGAAGTCAGGAGAATCAAAGAAAAACAAGACACCTTATTCTGTTGATGACGGTAAGCACTCTAACATGAAAAACACCATAGATTTTTGTTCATGGGGTGTTTTTCATAATGCTTAAGGATCTTGGATTTCTGCTTATCATTCCATAATTCATGGTAATTACCCCAAACAGCATATTTTGGTGTATATTTTTGGTTCAGAAATTTTGGGGTACGTAACCTTAATCCTAAGAATACTTTCCTGGGAGTAAGCCCTATTGGATAAACTTGAATAGGATTCTGAGTAGACCTGTTTAAGATTGCTTTCTAAGAGGCTCAACTGAACTAACATCTCAGTCTGGCCGTGAATTCCATGTGGGCCTAGAAACAAGCCATAATCTGTCAACTTCACTCCTCCTCTGATCTCAAACATGCAGATCATTATGCAGAATAGGGCTGTGGTATGGATTATAAGAGATAATAATGTATATGAATCATTTGGATCATGCTAAATTGCTATATTATGGTAACGACTTCAGTATTTTTCATGAGCTGGTGTTAGAAAGTAGGCTGACTCAGTGCTTTCTGCCATCTTTCTGCCTCAGCTCCCTTCTGCAATCTAAATATTGTCCTATGGATTTACTCCCATCATATATATGAACTACTTTGAACATTCTTAAATGCCATGCAAGTGCTGCATATGAAGGCATAGTCTGAATAGGTTCCTGCTACAGCAATCTTGCTGAAGTTAAACAGGTGTGCTCTGGTCTATGCTCAGATGAGAGACTTATTGGAAATTCCATGTGTACTACTTTGAGTTCTGTGATAAAATAAAGACTGAAATGTAATGATAAACAAACAATACACTCTGATGTCCAACTAAAAAGCAGTGCTACAAGGAAAGTTGCCATCTTGGAACACAAATTCTACTTCTTTTTCATTCACCTACAATCCCATAAATTGCTGGAATTATTACAAAGTTCTGACATGTAAAATGGCTTTGAATGTTATATGCACCGCCTACTGGATGCCTATAGATTATCTTCCACAAATGGCTGGTCGTAATTCTTTGCGGTGCCTGAGTGGGGATCTTGCATAGGGAAGTTAGGTAAGCTGCAAATGTGAGGAATACCTATTGCACTGTTTCCCCTGCACGAGTTCCCAGTGGGTGTCATAAACAAGGACTATGGAAGAGACTTGTGTGCAGTCTATGGGTAATGCTTGTGTGAACAACCTGTGTGCTGTTCTTACTCATGGCCAACATGGGGGATATAAGGATATCCCTTTGAGGTTCTGATAATTGAGGAGATCTGTCAGCTATCACGCTTCTCTCCTTCCACCATAGTCACCGTGCCAGCTTCTCTGGTGTTTTGCAAGGACACATTTTAAAAGAAACCATCTCAAGCAAAATGGGCTTTGTGCTACATACATGTTTGCTGATTACTTACAGGAATGTATCTGCTTGCTTGCCATAATGTTTGCAAATGTACCGAGGGAGGCATATTCTTTTAAGCATTTTTGCTCTTTGAATCAGATCAGAAGATCATCATGGAACGGCATTGTTTGGATAGAACAGGCTGATCCGAAGCCAAGGACGCAACATGCATACAATTGATTTCATTATTCTTCCTAAAGCAGCTGCAGAATTAGTGTGTGGGGGAGAAACATGAATCTAGATGCACAAATCCAAGGACACCAACAAAACCCAAAATGCAGTTCACACACACAAAAACGAAGCTGCTATTGCTTTGCCCAGAAGGACATGGGGATAACAAATTGGAGCATGATCCAAAGCCAGAATCACTTCTCGTAACACATTATCCATGTTGAACTAATAAAAATGTAAAAATAAATCGACTTAATGAATGCCAAAACAAAAGTTCCTCACCATTAAAAATGGCCATATCCCAATCTACAATTCTTGATTTTTAAAAAACTGAAATCTTTGATGATTAGGAAAAAGAAATAAAGCCTTTAGATTTTGGGGTGGAAAAGCTCTCTGGACCTTGATTATACAGGATTTGTTACCTTTCCGCAGGGCATGTAAGGCAGAGATGTCCCACCAGGCATTCAGTTGAGGGCAGCGACGGTATAGTATGTAGTGTAGCGACACTCTCAATACCCTCCTTTCTCTGTACACCCCCCCCCCCAAAGCCTGTGAAATTTGAATCTATCAGCCTCCTCTGCTGAATCTTACATCTTCAGTTGGCCCATCAAGTGAAGACCAACAATCTGAACTATGGCCTAGTGGCTCCAGTTTTGAAACCACTATACCAAATCCCATGCCATCTACTTCAGTTTATAGTTCTGTTTTATTCTGTTTTAACTATTGTGTGAATGATTTCTACTATGGAATATTTTAACTTTTACTGATGTTATCTGCTCTGAGCCCACTTGCAGGGAGGACAGAATATAAGATGAAATAAGTAAGTAAGTAAAAAATAAAATATTTCCCCACCAGCTTGGAATGACTAAATTATGCTGATGAATCATTGGTACTGTATGTATTATGTATTTATTCTTCGTTTTTATTTTTAATTACTCATTGTATGTCCTTATGGAGAGCCAGTTTGGTGTCGTGGTTAAGTGTGCAGACTCTAATCTGGGAGAACCGGGTTTGATTCCCTACTCCTCCACTTGCAGCTGCTGGATGACCTTGGGCAAGCCATAGTTCTGACAAGAGCTGTCCTTGAAAGGGCAGTTCTTGAAAGAGCTCTCTCAGCCCCACCTACCTCATAGGGTGTCTGTTGTGGGGAGGGGAAGGGAAAGGCATGAAGGGTGGGGTATAAATCCAATCTCCTCCGCCTCCTCCTTCTTTCCAGATTGCACAGCTTCTTGGCTTCTTTTGCTGGGATCTAGAGCCCAGACCTTGCCGGCTATTGGTCCTTTAATGTGCCCAGAGAAGCCACATTGGTGATTTGCCTTGGAAAACACTGTGGGAAATTGAATTTCCTTTTGCCACAAGATCAGCCCTTCATCGCTTAATTTTATTGTCAACCTAAAATAATTAAGCAATTGATCAAAAAGCAAGCAACAGATTTAAAGCACCTCACTGTACTCTCACAAGGCCTATTGCAGCTAAAAGAAATCATTAACATATTTACCCGCTGCAACTGAGTCTGGGCTTCTCGGGACCCTCCAAATTGTTTTTGTCTAGCACTTACACTATCTGTTTTCTCCATTTGTTTACTAGCTGCTAGCATCCACCTGTCTTGTACTTAATATTGGAGTGTATTATAACAGAGTGTAACTTCTTGGAAACTAGGGAACGACTAGCATTTGTAATTTGGTACCCAGTCTAGAGTAGGGTTGCTAAAATCCAGTTGGGGTCTGAAGATCTCGCAGAATTGTGACTGGTCTCCAGACTACAGAGCTCTAGGGATGCCAGCCTCCAGGTGTGACCTGGGGATCCCTCGGAATTACAGCTCATCTCCAGACTACAGAGATCAATTCCCCTGGAGAAAATGGATGCTTTGGAGAATGGACTCTATGGCAAGGGTGTCAAACTAATTTGTTATGAGGACCGGATCTGACATAAATGAAACCTTGTTGGGCTGGACCATGTGTGTCATAAAATGTAGTGCTTTATAAAGGACACAAACGCAAAGGGTTTTTTTTACTTAAAATGAAAACATGCTTAAAACATTAGCACTCTTGCAATACTTTGTTTATTTAACAGTGTCTGATAACTGACATTTCTTGCTCTGAATTATTGCATCAGAATGTCTGTGCTGTTGCAATCTTTAGTATGCTGTTCAGGTGTGTATAAGCTACAAACCTACGATGATGCGGCAGCAGCAGAACTGGAAGAAGCAGAAGACAGCCAGTTCCACTGCAGGACTGATAGAGGCCCTCCAGGGGGCCTGATATGGCCCTCGGGCCACATGTTTGACACCCCTACTCTATGGCATTGTCTCTCCCCCCCCACTGAGGTTCCTGTCCTCCCCAGGTTCCATCCCTTGTTTGACACCCCTGCTCTATGGCATTGTCCCCCCAATGAGGTTCCTGTCCTCCCCAGGCTCCATCCCCAAATCTCCAGGAGTTTCTCAACTTGGATCTGGCAAAAACAACAACAACCCATCCCCTGCCAGTGGCCAGGGGAGACCTGGCAACCCTATCTGGTCTCCTGGAGAAAATGGCTGCTCTAGAGGGTGGATTCTATGGTATTATACCCTGTTGAGGGCCCTCCCCTCTCCAAACCCCACCTTCCCCAGGTTCCACTCCTCCAAATCTCCAGGCATTTCCCAACCCAAAGCTGGCAAGCCAGAGATGCGAGATCTCTAACTTCACATATACATGTTTTCAAAGTGGGAGGAAGGTATGAGCGAATTTTAGGGTTGCTAGCCCAATCTGGCAGTGTGGCAGGAGAATCTGGGTGCAGGGAGGGGATGAGGCATTCGATATCATGCCAACGTGTAACCTCGCTTGTGGCAGAAAATTAGAAAGTGAAATTATCGCATCGGGGCAATGCTAAAGGACGAATCCTAGAGCATTGCCCCAACTTGATGATACTACTTCTGGTTTTGCGCCACAAGCTACATCACATGTCAGAGTGATATTGAAATCTCCCCCCATTTCCCTCTTGGACTGGGAGGCCTCCATTGCTGATTTCTCTGCCTTTCCTTTTTTCTTGATTTTTCAAATCTGAGCTTTGTTTGGATCTAGGGTTGCCAAGTCTGGGTTGGAAAATACCTGGAGACTTTGGGGATGGAGCCAAGAGAGGGCGGGGTTTGGGGAGGGGAGGGGCCTCAACATAATACAATGCCATAGATTCCACCCTTCAAAGCATCAATTTTCTCCAGGGGAGCTAATCTCTGTCGGCTGGGGATCAGTGGTAAAAGTGGGAGATCCCCAGGCCCCACCTGGAGGCTGGCAACCCTATTTGGATCGGCCACGTAAATTAATGTAACAGAGGCCTAGAGAGACAGCAGTCAGTGTCATTCTAGAAAGCAAACGCACAAACTTTCTTCCCAGCCCACTCCAGCCTTACCGGGCACATGATAATCCAAGGAACTGGATTGCTTCACAAAATTATTCTACTTTGTCCCCACCACCATACCAAAGCAGACTTACTGAAGACCTACATGCCCCCCACAGGGTAGTGTCACTTTATCAGCCTTGAACACGTGAAGCTGCCTTCTACTGAATCAAACCATCAGTCCACCAAGGTCGGTATTGTCCACTCAGACTGGCAGCGGCTCTCCAGGGCCTCAGGCAGAGGCCTTTCACATCACCTCCTAGTTGGTCCTTTTTTAACTGGAGATGCTGGGGATTGAACCCGGGACCTTCTGCATGGACCTGGGACCTTCTACACGGTAGATTCTTTTACTGTTTTACTGGAAAGTCCTGGAGGGAGGGACTGTGTTGGGTAACAAAGCTATCCTTCCCCAAATTTGGTGTAGTGGTTAAGTGTGCCAGTTTGGTGTAGTGGTTAAGTGCGCAGACTCTAATCTGAGAGAACTGGGTTTGGTTCCCCACTCCTCCACTTGCAGCTGCTGGATGACCTTGGGCAAGCCACAGTTCTGACAAGAGCTCTCCTTGAAAGGGCAGTTTCTGTCAGAGCTCTCTCAGCCCTGCCTACCTCACAGGGTGCCTGTTGTGGGGAAGGGAAGGGGAAGGAGTTTGTAAGCCGCTCTGAGACTCCGAGTGAAGGGCGGGGTATAAATCCAATCACCTCTTCCTCCTCCAAATTAGAAAACTAGCATGTCCTGTATTGTTTCAGATGTTCTGTCTGCATTGAATTCCGGCTCCCCTTTCGCATAAAGTGGCAACATTTGCAAGTTTGCAGCACAGTCCCAAGCAGAGCTACATCCTTTTAAGACCACTGAATTCCATGGGCTTAGAAGAGTGTGACTCTCCCACTTTGTTTTTAACTCATTTATACCTGCACAGTGAGAAACACTGCAGAGAGCAATGCGTGATTACTCAAAAGCTGCTTTTTGTTTTTGCAGGGTTGTATGGCTCAAGTGGTTAAGACACTGAACTGCAGGCCGTGGAAGGTCGGTAGTTCAGCAGTTCGAGACCCAGGTGCCGCATGATGGAGTGAGCGCCCATCTCTAGTTCCAGCTCCTGCCAACCTAGCAGTTCGAAAGCAAGAAATTGCAAGTAGATAAATAGGTACCACTTCGGTGGGAAGGTAACAGCGTTCCGTGCGCCTTGGTGTTTAGTCATGCTGGCCACATGACCACGGAAACGTCTTCGGACAGCGCTGGCTCTTCGGCTTGGAAACAGAGATGAGCACCGCAACCCTAGAGTCGGACTCGACTGGCTTTCGAGCAAGGGAACCTTTACCTTTACTATATTTGGATGGGAGACAAACAAGGAATACCAGGGTCACTATGTAGAGGGAGGCAGTGGCAAACCATCTCTGTTAGTCTCGTGCCCTGGGTTTGCCATCAGTCAGCTGTGATTGGATGGCTCTTTACTCCCACACACAAGCTTCAATGTGTGCAGATACAGGCCCTGACCTGAATAGCCCAGGCAAGCCGGCTCTCATCAGACCTTGGAAGCTAAGCAGGGCCCACCCTGGCAAGTATTTGGATGGGAGAATTCCAAAGAATACCAGGGCTGGGAGGCAGAGGCAGGCTATCAAGCTGCTTCTCTGAACGTCCTCCATGCCCCAATAGGAGTAGGCAGAGGTTGCCATGACTTCCAGGCATGGGCATGTGTGCGCACACACACGAAAATGCAATTATTTTTTTTAAAGCATACAAATACAGATATCCACCAGTATATCCCCTACACCAAAGGAAGTCAGGACTCTTTTTGTAGAAAAAGCCCAGCAGGAACTCATTAGCACAATAGGCCACACCCAACAGCAGGAACTCATTAGCATATTGGGCCACACCCCTGACAGCACAGCTCATTAGCACATTAGGCCGCACCCACATGTTACCAGAAGTGTGGTTATCCAGCCACACACACCTTTTGCTTGTTATTCTGTTTACCTTGTCTGTTGTCAAAACCCAGGGCCTTTTTTTGTAGCAGGAACTCCTTTGCATGTTAGGCCACACACCCCTAATGTAGCCAATCCTAATGAGTTTCTGCTGTTGGGTGTGGCCTATTATGCTAATATGTCCCTGCTGGGCGTGGCCAACTTGGGAGCCAGCCGGAACTCCGTTCCTGTGCATTCTTGCCCAAAAATAGCCCTGGGAAGCTTCATGCACTTATATTTAGCCAAGGTTGCTGTTTTTGGATTGGTTTATCAATGCACGCATGCTTGAGCATTCTATCAGTGCACATATGCTTGAGTGACAATAATGCTAGGAAAAGTTGAAGGCAGCAGCAAAAGAGGATGACCCAACATGAGATGGATGGACTCAATTAAGGAAGCCACATCCTTCATTCTGCAAGACCTGAGAATGCCTGTCAACGATAGGACGTTTCGGAGGACATCAATTCATAGGGTCGCCATAAGTCGGAAGTGACTTGCTGGTGCTTCACACACACAAATGCTTAAGTTAAACCCAACACCAAAAGAATCTTGACGCAACTGCACACAAGATTGCTTTCCCTCCCAGAGTTTTATCAGGACATGCATGCACATCAGCAATGTAATGGAAGGACAAAGAAACGAAGGAACCAACCTAGTGCTGCTGCAAACAGCACATGTGCAGTGCTCTGCAGGAAATTAAACAAAACTTAATGGAGAATTCTAAGTGCATGAATTTCATTTCCGGAACAAGACTGGGTAATTTGGAAGCCCAAAACACGTGGGGAAATACTGCATTTGTGTAGCCCTAGTGATAGGGAAGGGCACATTTTTGTAGGTTTCTAAAGGTCTGAACTGCAGACCGGAAGGTCGGTAATTCAGCAGTTCGACACCCGAGTCCCGCATGACAGAGTGAGCTCCCGTCTTTGGCCCCAGCTCCTGCCAACCTAGCAGTTCGAAAGCAAGAACTTGCAAGTAGATAAATAGGTACCCCTTCGGTGGGAAGGTAACATCGTTCTGTGCACCTCGACGTCTAGTCATGCCAGCCACATGACCACGGAAATGTCTTCGGACAGCGCTGGCTCTTCGGCTTGGAAACGGAGATGAGCACTGTACCCTAGCATCGGATTTGCCTGGCTTTCGAGGTCTTTCATTGGACAAGGCAAATACCTGATCTCAGAAATGAGCCCTGTTTAAAGGTAAAGGTTCCCTTGCTCGAAAGCCAGTCGAATCCGACTTTAGGGTTGCGGTGCTCATCTCCGTTTCCAAGCCAAAGAGGCAGCGCTGTCCGAAGACGTTTCCGTGGTCATGTGGCCGGCATGACTAAACCCCAAGGCGCACGGAACGCTGTTACCTTCCCACTGAAGCGGTACCTATTTATCTACTTGCAATTTCTTGCTTTCGAACTGCTAGGTTGGCAGGAGCTGGAACTAGAGACGGGAGCTCACTCCATCATGTGGCACCCGGGTCTCGAACTGCTTGCAGTTCAGCATCTTAACCACTTGAGCCCTGTTTAGCTGCTTGCTTTTCTCCCCTCCGATTCAGAATTCTTTCAACACAAACCTGTGATTTTTGCATTAAATGAGGCCCCTCCTTGATTTACATCACACTTCATTATTTCGTACAACTGGTTGCCATCTTTTGTATCTATAAATGAAACCAAAAAAACCCCACACACCCTTTGATACATTTTTTTATTATTTTTTATGGAGTCTTTGAGTTGCTGTAAGACCTTTTCTGGAACAGATGGCTGATTCCTGATTCCCCCCCCCCCTGCACATGCTGTTAACACTTGACCTGGTGTGTTCTCTTTGGATAATGATCCAAGCATCATTAAAGTATGTGTGGGAGAGCAGAGTGGGTTTTTTTTATCCCTATTAACTGCTTAAATATAAATGATTAGAACTGAGCAATGTCATTCTCATAAAGCCGGGTAGGGAAGTGTGCGCACGTCAGTGGAGAAGGCTTGAACTGGTCGCAGTCCAGCCAATTTCAGATCTTCATCCCTAATGATCAGACCTCTTGATCATTACAGGTTCAGAAGGTTAGTGGAGCTCCTTCTCCTTCAACCTCGTTTCTTTTGTCATCGCTTCTGGCTGGGTATCATTTGATGTGTACTGATGATGCGCATGGAGACAAGCTGTTAGGAGTTACAGGGACAAATGGGGGAGGGTTTTTCAGGGCAATCTGAGGCAGTTGCATCTTGTTTGATTCCAGACTCCATAAGGAAATGGGGGGGGGGAACAGTTGCTCTTTGTTCATTTCTTCGGATGGCATCATTGGCTTCATCACCTGACTAGACTTTGGATTCAATTTTCTGCATACTGTCTCTCTTTAGAGCCAATTTGGTGTAGCGGTTAGGAGTGCAGACTCTCATCTGGGAGAACCAGGGTTGATTCCTCACTCCTCCACATGCAGCTGCTGGTGTGACCTTGGGTCAGTCCCAGTTCTCTCAGAGCTGTTCTCTCAAGAGCAGTTCTCAGTCAGAGCTCTCTCAGCTCCACCTACTTCACAGGGTGTCTGTTGTGGGCAGGGGAAGGGAAAGGAGATTGTAAATTCCTCTAAGACTCTGAGTGAAGGGCGGGGTATAAATCCAATTCCCTGGAAGGCCAGGTACTGAAGCTGAAGCTCAAATATTTTGGCCACCAAATGAGAAGGGAACACTCACTGGAGAAGACCCTGATGCTGGGAAAGATTGAAGGTCAAAGAAGACGGGGACGGCAAAGACAGTGTCATAGATGCAACGAACGTGAAATTGAGCAAACTCTGGAGCATGTCGGAAGACAGGAGGGCCTGGCGTGTTCTGGTCCATGGGGTCGCAAAGAGTCGGACTTGACCGTGCAACTGAACGACAACAACAAATAAATCCAATTACCTCCTCCTCCTCTCCTCCTCCTCCTTCCTGTTTTCCATGGGCCAATAAACACATTACAAAGACTTTGCACCCCCACATGTCCTGTCAACTGGGAGTAGGGTTGCCAGCTCTAGGTTGGGAAATACCTGGAGATTTTTTTGGGGGGTGGAGCCTGGAGAGGGTGGGGTTTGGTTAGGGGAGGGACCTCGGCATGGTCCAATGCCATAGAGTTCACCCTCCAAAGCAGCCATTTCTCCAGTGGTGATGATCTCTGACGTTTGGAAGTCAGTTGTAAAGCCGGGAGATCTCCAGGTCCCGCCTGGAGGTTGGCAAACCTAACTGGGAGTTCTGTGCTCAGAACTCAATTCCCAAGTGCACACCTTATTTGTCTAAGGTGGGTGTGGAAAGAGGGTTAAGCCTTCCTCTTCTCTCACCATCATTTCCTCAGTCTGAAATGGACCCGGGGAGCCACTATTTGCCCCATGGGGAAACTTTCTGTCAGCTGTGACATGCCGTCTCTTTTTCCTTGTTAGCGCATCTGTGGATTCACTGATGAATAAATAATGTTATAATGTGTACGTTTTACAGGAAAAATCTGGGACAAAAATCTGAGAAATAAGGGAAAAACGCAGAAGGAGGTTTCATTCATGCAAAAGAGTTGCCAATTCCAAACGGGGATTTGGGGGTCAAAACAGCCAGGATGGAGAACTCGTCTGTAAATGGGATTGAAACATGGAAAAAAAATAATGGGCCAGCCCTGAATGTGCTATGGAACCTATGCCAAGGGATGGGGCTAGTGGTAGACGTCATCCTCTTTCCATGCTTGCACGTTTACTACAGCATGTACAAGTCTGCCCTTCAGGTGTAGACTGAAACCCAAGTCTGAGTTTGCAGAGCCGTGTTTCATCCTAGGCATCTCCAGGAAGCCTTAGTAAGCCTCAGACCAAGAATATAAAGCTGTAAGGGACCCAAAGGGTCATTTAGTTCAACCCCCTGGAAATTCACAGCTCCCCCCCCCACTCCCCCAGTGACCCCTGCCCCATGTCCAGAGGAGAAGAGGTTAATTCTGCCCCAAATTCTGTGTGTTCTTTTCTCCACCCTGCCAATTGACCCCAAACTTGGCAAAGCTCCTGACACATGAGTGTATTCACAGCACTGCCTGTGGTGGAATGGGCTTGCCCTGGCCTCCAGGCCCTATTACCCCCTGCCTTCCCAAGGTTTTCCCAATGCCTGAAGAGGCTTTTCTTTCTCTCTCGGGTGACCTGCTGCCACCACATGACCTTTGTATGAAATTGCCTGCTGAGAGGGTCAGGACTCCCGGTTTCCCTTCCAGGTTCTGAGGCCTTTCCTCTGTGCCCCCAACTGCCCAGTGTCTGCTCACCATGGGGACAGTTTACTGCCTTGTGCGCCCCTGGAGGAATAGCCAGTTGCCAACAACCTGCCTTTCCCCTGGTGCTCATTTTAAAATAGTGTGTCCAAGATGGTGGAGGTCTATGTGGTACAGAGAACCACTACAACCATGCAAAGTTATAATGTATTAAAAAGAAAATGTTCACAAGCATACTTTTAGCACAGCAGCAGAATGAGCAAGGGATTCAAAAGAAATGGGTAAAATGCAAGTCCTCTGTTAAAATATAGGACAGGCTACTAAAGCTTAGTAAATTATAGATCTCTACAAAGTTTTCATTACCTTGAAGCTTCTTGTTGCTCTTTAGGCCAGTACATCATCAATGGCTGCCTTCTCAGTTGAGAGTACTGTCTGCTCTCCTGGACTGAGTGTCCAAAAAAAGAGAACTTCCTCCTCAGTCCCCTGAGTTTTATCACCTCTTTCCCCCCCCCACTCACTGACCAGGTCAGGCCAGGTCAGAGAAGTGCTTCCTGGAGCTTGGAGATTAGTTCTGGAGCCTTTCTAGTCTAAAGTACTCCAAATCTCTGTTCCTTGCTTGGATTAGAGCTTGATCCACCCATTATCTCTCCTGCTTGATCTATTAGCATTCGTATGAAGGTAAACTGGAAAGCACTTGGATTGACTTCCTCCTTTACAGCATGTTCTGTCTGAAGGGGGGGGGGGAGAACTCTTTTAAAACTCAGATTGAAGGTTTTGTTCATTTCAAAACTCCAAAGGAAAAATGCATTTCTTCACACTGCCATTACAACACTGTCCATTCATTCTCCCTGACCGACCTTGACCTGCTGCTCCACATGTAGATGGCAGACCCCTCCCAATATGGCCACCATTTTTGTGGAGTTGCCAGGACCTTTTTTGGGATTGTATTTGCTTTCAGGAGTCTGGTAAACGTAGGGGTGCTTGGAAGCTTGTACACAAGGAATTTGTTCAAAAGAATCCATCATTAATTTGACTACTGATTACTGGATGTTAAACTTGTTACTTTTGCAAGTTTTCTTTAAAAATAAAAGCAGTAGTATAGGGTTGCTAAATATGTTTTGGCCGGGAGCGGGGGGCTACCGGCCGGCGTCTGGAACGTGCGCATGCGCCACGTGCGCGTCACCCAGAAGTGACGTCGCACGCTGGGGGCAGGGCCACGCCATTTGAGGGGGAAACTCTTTGTTTTCCCCTCAAATGGCGTGGCCTCGCCCCCAGCGTGCGACATCACTTCCGGGTGATGCGCACGCGGGGGTGGGGTTTCCCCCGGGCCCCAATTCCACGGGAGCGGAAAGCGGGGCTCGAAAGCGGGGGGAAATCTGCCCCCCGGGGGCATTTGGCAGCCCTACAGTAGTATAAGGACAGGGGTTGAGTTTTAAATTTGACTGCTCACGTAGCCTCAATCTGCTAATTGCATTTTTTTTGTCCATTAGACTTCTTGAAACATAAATAGGAAACATGCCAGAAACTAACAGGAAGGGGCGGGGGAGCCTTCTGAGGTGTGTGAAGAGCTAAAATTATCGTCATATGGTATATTAAGAGGACAGTACGATTCTATTGCACACAGACAGTATAAATAACTCATGAATGTTAAAGCATGTTCTGATAGCTTGAGGTGGCAGAAACGGAGACAACTCTTATCAAAACCCTAACAACGCGGTAGGTCAAAAATGGTCCATCCAACACCTTCAGGGACATACAATAAATGCAACAAGAAAGGTGTCATATAAAAATAGGCGGAGATACTACCTTTTCAACCTTGAGCCTTCTACAATGTGCTTTATTTATTTATTTAATTTATACCCCAACCTTGTCTCCAAATGGGGACCCAAAGTGGTTGACATCATTCTCCCCTCCTCTGTTTTATGCTCACAACATGGGGGTGCGTCCTAATGTGCTAATGAGCTGTGCTGTCAGGGGTGTGGCCCAATATGCTAATGAGTTCCTGCTGTTGTGTGTGGCCTATTATGCTAATGAGTTCCTGCTGGGCTTTTTCTACAAAAAGAGCCCTGGTATATACATGCCTGTGAGGGAAGGCAGAATGGTGTAGCCTGATCTCATCAGATCTCAGAAGCTGAGCAGGGTCAGAACTTGGTAGGGAGACCACCCAGCAGGCCCTTAGCTACAGTGGGGCATCTTGGGGCCAGGCCCCCCAACTTACTGGCAAGGCCCCATGACTTCCCATCCAGCCCAGGGCCCCCGAGGAGCAGCACCAGGTGCAGGGAAGGAGCCGGGTATTCCTTTAATTCGATTAGCCAGTGCCCCCTAAGAAATTTAAATGCCCCCTTACTTAAAAAAATCCTGGCTATGGGCCTGCCACCCAGGAAGACTCTGCAGAGGGTGGCAATGGCAAACCACCTCTGCTTCTTCTCACTTGCCTTGAAAGCCCCTTGGCTGGGATCACCATAAGTCAGCTGTGACTTTATTTATTTATTTATTTTATCATATTTATATACTGCCTTCCCCAAATGGGCTCAGGGTGGTGTACATCAGTTAAATAATAAAATTAAAATAGTATGAAGAGGAAAGTGAGGAAAGTGAGGAAGAGAGAGAACAGGTAGAACAAATAGAGGCAGAGACAACGGCAGAACAAGGAACTACACTAGACCAAAGTGGAAAAACACCCAGCAGAGGGAAAAGAGCAGGAAAAGCCAAGCCAGCAGTATCACATATATTGACAAGGTTCAAATACAGGACAAGGGTGCAACACAACAAGAAATAAGGAGTAGCAATTTCAAAATAAGTAAAATTTAATTAAATTCTCAAGTAAAATAAAAATTCAAATGTCAACAAAAAACCTTTTAAAATACTTTCTTTGAACATAAATGGATTAAATGGACCTCAAAAAAGGAGAAGAACTTTCCATCAACTTAATAAAATAGGTGCAGACGTGACTTGAATACAAGAGACACACATTAAAATTGGTGATGAGAAGTATCTGAAATGTAAGAAACTAGGTAAAGAATTTGCGGCAGTAAATAACGTAAAGAAAAATGGGGTAGTAACCTATGTTAATGAGAAGTTCTCTCCAGAATTAGTACACGCAGCAGATGATGGAAGATGGGTAGCGGTAAAAATCAGAAGGCAAGAGATAGAAACGCTAATAATTAATATCTACGCGCCTAATCAGAACCAAGACCCCTTCTTCAAAGCATTATATGAATTTATCAAAGACCAAAAAATAGACAATATGTGCATACTGGGAGACTTTAATGCAATTCTAGATGAAGATAAAGATAAAAAATCGACTCGAAAGAAAAAAAGGAGAAGTCAAATGTTGCCCAAAAGTTTTCTAGAAATGGTAGAAGAATACAATTTAATAGATTTATGGAGGGTTAGGAACACAGAGAAGAAGGACTTTACTTACTATTCGGCCAGACACAACTGCTGGTCAAGAATTGATATGATGTGGGCACCAGTTAAGTGGGTGTTAGAAATTGTGGAGGTGGAGATACTACCACAAACTTTTGCCGATCATAGGCCCCGTTCATACGAGCCCATTTGGGCCGGGAGCGGGACGGAACTGGGGCGGAGCAAACAGGCGCGATCTCACCTCAACATCTGGTGAGCGTGCCGTCTCCGTCCCTGATCCGGCCCAAATGGCAATACCCCGCTGCAAAGACGAACCACCTATCTAGGTGGTAGCAATCGTCTGGGGCGCCCCAAGCCGGCCGTGGGATCGGCGGCGCGTCCTTGCGCCGCCGCATCCCGGCCCCCGGCCGTACTGCGCATGCTCGGGCATGCGCAGTTCGGCAGCCTCCCCCTCCCATCTGGCTCGTCCTCCCCGGCGTCTGCTCTTGCCGGGGAGAAGAGGCGCTGCGGCCAGGGGATCCGTGGGATCCCGCCGCAGCGTCTCAACTTTGGAGCGGCTCTATTTAGCCGCGCTTTACCTCGTCGTTTCCCTGCCGTGTGGCAGGGGCCTAAGCAGAGCTACACCCTTCTAAGCTCATTGACTTCAGTAGACTTAGAAAGGTATGACTCTGCTTAGGGTCCTAAGAATTGAAAACTTTTATAAGAAATTATATACGCAGGAGATACAAGATGTTAACACCATACATAAATTTATTGAAGAAAAAGAGAATGGCTTTAAATTGGAAGAAAAATATAAGAAGATTTTAAATGA
>NW_015167134.1:20786-30510 GCF_001447785.1 Gekko japonicus | reverse complement strand
ATATGGTATGGAAAGGATAAAATACACTATAATTTTAAACATCACATACTAAGAGGCGCGCTAATCCGGGTATGGAATGAGATTAAAGAAAAACAATATGTAAGGACACCGAGATGGGTGTCACCGCTAGAAGCCTTCATTACACCAACTCCTACATATGGTATGGAAAGGATAAAATACACTATAATTTTAAACATCACATACTAAGAGGTGCGCTAATCCGGGTATGGAATGAGATTAAAGAAAAACAATATGAAAGGACACCGAGATGGGTGTCACCGCTAGAAGCCTTTATTACACCAACGCTTATAGATCCTTGGGATAGAGAAAGTTATAACACCCTTTTGGAGAAGAATAACACGCTTAAATCCAGGGAGGCGTTGCTGTCCCAGAACAAAATAAATTTATCTTGGTGGGAAACGCTTCAACTATAGTCCAGATACGCCAAAGATCTAAAAGTAGGGTTTGAGGATGGCAAACTGCAGTTAGACCAAATATGGGCATCAAACAGCGATAAAATGATTCAAAAATTGTATAAGTGGTTATTGGAGGACCGGGTACAGGAAGGGGCTACTAATACAATGAAAGCTTGGTGTAAGGATGTAGGGCATGAAATAAATATAGAGGAATGGAGGAAAATTTGGAAGTCTATAAAGGTGGTGAGAAGTACCAACTACAAAGAAAACATATACAAAATATATCACAGATGGTACTGGTCACCAGACAAAATAGCCAAGTGCAATCCAGCATTTTCTAAAAATTGTTGGAAATGTCATAATAACGTGGGTACCTTCATTCATATGTGGTGGAGGTGTCCAAAGGTGCAGGATTTTTGGAAAAGGATACAGGACATAATTTGGAAACTAATAAATATAAAAATTCAGCTAACTCCGGAAATAATGTTGTTAAATATGCTACCAGAATCCTACAGGTGGAAAGACAAATACATTATTGTGATAATACTTACTACTGCAAGAATTTTATTAGCTAAGTTTTGGAAACAGGATTATATCCCGAGAAAAGAAGATCTAGTATGTAAATTATTAGAAATGGCAGAAACAGATAAGTTAAGCTTAACTCTTAAAGGGAAGGATGATAAAGTGTTTAAAAAAAGATGGAAGCGTTTGTACGAATGGTTGGAACAAGATGGATAAGACTCCGAGATGATTTTTGAGGATATATGTTTGTTATGTTACGTTTTATGAAAAATGAAAATAAACAATTAAAAAAAAATTAAAATAGTATTAAAATAGCAATTAACACATACAATATCATAAAATACAATGTAAACATAGAGGTAATCAGATGACCAATCAAGATCAGGCCACTGGTGGACAATTGGCCAGAAAAGCTGGGGCCAGAGAAGCGGGGGTGGGTGGGTAGGGGGATGTTTGCTGCCTCAACCAAATGCCCGGCGGAAGAGCTCCGTCTCGCAGGCCCTGAGGAACTGCAGTTAAGTCCTGCAGGGCCCTGATCCCATACAGAAGTTCATTCCACCAGGCAGGGGCCAGGGCTGAGAAAGTCCTGGCCCTGGTTGAGGCTAGTCGGGGACCACTAACAGATGTTGATTTGTGGACTTCAGTGCCCTCCAGGGGTCATATGGGGAGAGGTGGTCTCGTAAGTATGCTGGATGGAACTTGATGGAACTTTACACATGCACATTTACGTGTCCTTTCCTTAATACATGCTTAAGTTGTCTGTGAAGTCTACATATGTCTCTCTGTGTGTGCATGCGTGTATATGCGTGTGTGTGTGCACGTGCACTTTCACACACACTAAATAATGCACTTTCAATCCACTTCCAATGCACCTTGCAAATGGATATTACTGTGTGAAATGGCAAAATCCTCTTGCAAACAGCCACTGAAGTGGATTGAAACTACCTTATTCAGCATGTGTGAAAGCGGTGTGTGTATGTATACACACTCACCTACTTAATTTATTATTTATTTATTAAATTAGATTTTTTAGGCCGCCCTGCCCTGCAAACAGGGCTGAGGGTGGCTAACAACAGAAAAGGTATACAATAAACAATGAAAACTTAAAAACCAACAGCTCAATGTACAATGCATACTACACTAATAATATGATTAGACCATTCCAAGATGGTGGTCGAATCATTCCAAGACGGTAAGAATTTCAGTTTTTATATTTTTCTTGGACCCCCCTAATAGGGTTCCCAAGTCCGTTTCGCTCCATGGCGGGGCGCTCCTGGACGGCGTCTTGAGCGCGCGCCACATGCACGTCAGCCAGAGGTGACATGATGACGCCGCCCCCGCCCCCAGCATGCCCGGCGTCATCACGTCATCCTGGCTGATGTGCACGCCGGGGTGGGGTTCCCCCCGGGGCCCGATTCCGCAGCGGCGGAAATCAGGCCTCCAAAGCGGGGGGTTATCCGCCCCCTGGGGGGACTTGGCAGCCCTACCCACTAAAAGTGGGAACCTGCAAGGACTTGTGGGAGGCATCTCATTTTCACATCAAGTTGCCAGGTCTTACCTGGCTGCCGGTGGGAGGGTCCCTCTCCATTCCCTGGAGTTTTTGTAACCATAGAGTTTTTTCTCAAATGCTAGAGTGCCCCCCTCCCCGCAATGTGCCCTGTGCAATGATGTCACCTGTCGGGGGGAATGTCAACACTATTTTCACAGCTCCAAGCACCAACTTTAAGTATCCTTAGATTTGGCCACTTTGGCTATTAGAATATAATCACACACACACATAGGCAAAATTAGTAAACTGGGATTTTGAGGGAAACTGTTTTTCTTTCCCCGAAATGCCATGCTTGGAACCAAGAGCTGAGTTCTCTGAAACTTCACTTCAGTTGCTCGACTAGGGTTGGATTATGCTATAAGGAAAAGCGGATGTTGAAATGTTTCTTACACGCTCCTGTCTCCTGTGTTGTGGAATCAAAGGGGTATATGGCAAGCGTGGCATTCTTGAAACAGAGACAACAGTGGATCTGGCGGGAAAATCACGTTATAGCTTTAAGTTATACTTGCGAGGGGAAAATAAGACAGTGGTGTTCAAAGGAAGCTTGACAGCCCGCATTGCAGACAAGAGCCATCTGTGCGATGGCAGCACTGTTTGTATTTTAATGTTTAAACATACAGCAAAGATAATTAAGAATAACTATAATTAAAAATGATTACAACAAATTACTTTTCCCTCAACAGCAATGCGTGCCTGAAAGTTATAACTTTTTTTTTTTAAGGTTACTTTATGAAGATTGTATCCATGCATCACTGGATAGTGTACAAATTGTAATAATTTGCCTCTTCATTTTTTTCCACACAGGAAAATACAGGAAGACGAAAAATAGTTGGTTTTTATACCCCGCTCTTCAGTGCCTGAAGGAGTCTCAGAGTGTCTTAAAATTGCTTTCCCTTCCTCTCACCACAAAAGACACCTTGTGAGGCAGGTGGGGCTGAGAGAGCTCTGAGAGACCTGTGACTGACCCAAGGTCACCCAGCTACCTTCTTGTGGAGGAGTGGGGAATCAAAACCGGTTCTCCCAGATTAGAGTCTGCCGTTATCCAGATTACAGTCTACTATACCACACTGGTTCTCAGTCAAACTAGAAATTAATTATTACACTAGCACAATACCAAAAGATGTGTGGATCCCATCCTAGCTGAGGAATATAGTACTGAACGACTCACTCGAGATTTTGTCTAGTCTACCCTGACGTTCTCTAGCCAGGCACTTTAAATTGTGGCTCTCTCAAGTTCTTTGACCTGTACCTTTAAGCAGGTTGTGCCAACCTGCATACCTCCTTAGTTGTTTACTGAATTAATTTATATCTCACTTTTCTTAAAATACACACAAAGAATAGGAATACAATAAAAAAGGAAACAAATGAACTGATGGAAGGGGGGGGGAGAGGCTTCCAAACGCAGAGGAGTTCTTGAACTGAATGAGAGCCTGTGTAACATACTGGATCAAGTGTCCAACGGAGATCCCAGGAGACCAAGGTTCAACCCTCCCCCACTTCTACCAGGGGAGCTCCCGGGGTGAGCTTGGGCCCATCAGAAACTCCCAGCCTGCCCCTGTTCTCAGAGCTGTTGTTGTCAGAAAGTGGAGGAGGGGAGAACTGGGAAGAAAAGTGGGATATAAATGCATAAATAAAGCCAAATGCTTATCTTTTTCCATTTCCTAGTACAGTAACACACCAGCCCCAAAGTAGGTTAAAAACAATGTAAACACCTAATCACCACCAACAACAATCATGGGAAATTAGTATTCATTTTACAGAGCCAGCCTTGTAGCTAGACTTTTCTTCATGGGTGGGGGCAAAAAGGGGACACGTTGGCTAATGTCATTAATTTAATGTAATTAATTGATTTTCAAACCATGCATGGAGAAATGGGGCAGGCCAGAAACCTGTCCAGAGCCTGGGCCAGGTGGGGGATGGTCCCTCTTTCTTCGCCTGCATGGGAGTGGGTCTTTCTGCGGAGTCCCTGGGGTGTGGGCGGGGCTGATGGAAAGAATTCATGCTGGGTGAGGGGGACCGCCACCCGGGGGTTGTTTTTTCAGTAGCGGGGGGGGGGTATATTGCTATGCCTCACCTGTTTGTGCTCAGAGGTCCTCTCACTCAGTTCAAGCGTAGGCTTGCCAAGTCCCCCCGCCGCCGGATCAGGCCCCGGCGGGAACTCCACCCCGACGTGCACGTCACCAGAAAATGACGCAACCACGCCGGGCATGCTGGGGGCGGGGCCACAGTCATCTGAGGGAAAACTCTATGGTTTTCCCTCGGATGGTCGTGGCCCCACCCCCAGCGTGCCCAGGGTCATCACATCACTTCCTGGTGATGTGGATGCGGCGCGCGCGCACTCCGGGATCGACCCGGGAGTCCCCCGCTCCGGAACAAGGTGAGACTTGGCAACCCTACTTAAGCGCCTTGCTGGTGAGATCAGCAAGGGCCACCAGCCCATCAGCAACTCATGTTTGTTTGCTGCTGACTGTGGTGTCCCCACACACTGCCGTCATAGCCTGGCCTTGCTCTGTAAGGATAATCGAAATTCAGACCATCCTCCATTACCTTGCACAGCAGCCAGCATTTTCAGTGCTCAAACTTCTTCCACACTTGTCACCATGCCATGACTTCTCCCTACTTTTCTACACGGACTCAGGTTTTGACAGGCGTGTGAACCCACCCTCCACACACTCATGAATCTGGTAAAATGCTGTGCTAGGACAACTGTACCATGTGATTTCCCTGCATGAGAGCAATTAGTGTTGACTTTCAAGGCTTTAAGTGGTCAGGGGCCCCAGAAGAATGCTGAGATCAGCTGATAAGAACTGGCAGGTGATCCCCCAGCCCTAGGGAGGTCTGGCTGTTCTCAACTAGGATCAGGGCCTTTTCAGTCCTGGCCCCAACCTGGCGGAACTCTCTGCCAAACAACATCAGGGTCCTGTGGGATTTGATGCAATTCTGCAGGGCTTGAAAGGCAGAGATGTTCCGCCAGGCTTTCGGTTGCAGGCAGCAATGGGCATTTAGAACTAGTACCCCCTCTTTTTCTTCTATGCCCCCCATATACCCTTCCTTGCCCTGCCATGTGGGACAGTGGTATGGCCAGCAAAGGAGGACTATTATGCCATCTTTAGGCTTGCCAGGTCCCTATCTTCTGCCAGTGGGGGGGATGGAGCTTCCCTTCCTGGATCTTCTGACGCATGTATAGCCTGTGTGCTGCAATGATGTCACCCGGAAGTGATGTCATCACACTAGGTATGTCACCGGGGGGGCACTCTAGCATTTAGTCAGAAACTCTATGGTACCATAGAGTTTTTTTGGCTGAGTGCTAGAGCACCCCCCTGGTGATGTGCCCGGCACGATGACATCATTTCTGGGTGATGTCATCATGCCGGGCATGTTGGTGCGAACCCGGAACTTTGGGGGTGGGGTCCCCCCCACCGGCTGGATCCGAGTGGAAAGATCGGAGCCCCACACCTAGCCATCTTGGATTGGTTTTAATTTATGATTTACTGTTCTACTGTGATAATTTTAATTATATGCCAATTGTATTTTAAACATTTTAAGGTTGTAAATCACTCAGAGCCTGCCCGCAGGGTGGGCGATTCATAAACCTAATAAAACAAATAAGTAATAAATAAACATACTCCAGAGTTTCCAAGAGTTGACCAGTGGAGTCACTGCACTGAGAATCCAGGATATGGTTGTGCTGTAGAACACACTGCAGAGTTTCTCCAAAGTGTACCTAGACGTGCCTCACATATGCTCAACTAGATGATTTTTAGAGTCACGCGAATCAGACTTTGTTAAAAAGAAGAAGAAGAAGATGATGTATTTGGATTCCTTGGTGCCTAGTATAATATTCTCTCTTTTTCATGCATGCCATATAGAACAAACCTAGTCATTGTTTATTCATATTTCATACTCACAGATTTGGGGGCATTTTGGCAGCGTTACTCCTCCCTCCCTTTCTCTCAAAGAGAATTAACAAAATCCAGAGCCAAAACAATGCACCTATCTGGAAGCAAGGATCCAAGGCACAGCTTCATCTTTCACCTGTTCATTATTTTCATGGAAAATAAGTTCATTATGGACACAACTTTCCTGGATATGAAAGCACAAGGGGGCAGCATTACATTAAAATCAACTGAACAAAGTTTGAGTCCAGTGGCACCTTTAAGACCAGCCAAGTTTTATTGCCACTGGACTCAAACTTTGTTCTGCTGCTTCAGGCCAACAAGGCTACCCACACCTGAATCATTAAAATAAATGGTTGCGCTATCTATACATCCACACTTCCAGACTGTCCATAAGATGCTGCATCCCTGTAGGGTGAAAGAAAACAGTGATTCAAAGTGGCTCAGTCTCATTAGTGGCTAGCGTGATTTGAGACAGAACAGGACTTTCTAGCATGGGGCACGATATGTTGTGAACTTGTGCAGAAGCGCCACCGGCAACAATGGGATAAATGCAGCTATGTGCGTTGGTTTGTAATAGTCTTTCTCTGGAGACATTTTTCCGTGCTGACGTTTTGATTTGTTAGGCACATTCGGCCACCATCCATTCCTATAAGCTGCAGCGTACATTAAAAGCCAACTGGGTAACCAAATGTGATGGAGAGCATTTGAAGTAAACTTAGGGATCATCTACAAAATGGTAGAGTGGAGTCGTGCAGGAACCTTTGGTTTGAATGGTGACCTTCATGCTAAAACAGTGCATTGGCTTGGGAAGCTGGTGAGATAGCTTCAAGGTAGATCTTCGAGGTGTGTTCTGTATGTGAAAGATATCTGGTTCGAAAGGGATTCTTCTGGTCTGGAGGATGCCTCGCCGACGTAGGAGTTCAGGGGACTGCCTTACAATGGTTCTCCTCCTCTCTCCGTGGTCAGGGACAGAAGGTGGCACTTGGTCAGAGGGTCTCCTTGCGATACCCACTTGAATGTGGAGTCCCGCAAAGGGCGATCCTCTCGCCAATTCTATTTAACATCTACACGCGCCCCCTCACCCAGTTAGGCAGGAGTTATGGGCTGGGTTGCCATCACTATGCGGATGACACCCAGCTCTACCTCTTAATGGATGGCCATCCATCTTCTGCCCCTGACACTCTGGCTGAGGCTCTGGAGGCTGTGGCTGGATGGTTGTGGCAGAGCCAGCTGAAGCTTAATCCATTGGAGGTCCTGTACCTGGGTCGGGGTGTGTGTGTGTAGATGTGGGTAGCAGACTCCTCACACTGGAAGGGGTGCCTTTGGTTCCGGCCCAGAAAGTAAGGAGTTTGGGAGTAATACTGGATGCCTCTCTTTCTATGGAGGCCCAGGTTGCTGCAGTTGCCAGATCTGCGTTTTTCCATCTTAGGCAGATAAGGCTGCTGAGACTATCTCCCCCCACCCCCCCAGGACTTAGCCAAAGTGATCCATGCAATGGTCACTTCCAGGCTTGATTACTGCAACTCGCTCTATGTAGGCTTACCCTTGAGGCTGACCCGGAAATTACAGCTGGTGCAAAATGCGGCGGCACACCTGCTGACATCGACGCCTGTGCGGGCTCACATCTGGAAGGTGCTCCGCCAACTGCATTGGTTGCCAGTTGACTTCCGGATTCGCTTTAGGGTGCTGGTAATTACCTTCAAAGCCTTATACAGCCTGGGACCCACATATCTGAGGGACTGCCTCTTCCCATATACGCCCCGAAGAGCGTTATGCTCCATGGATAAACATCTCCTGGTTGTCCCTGGCCCAAAGGATGTCTGTCTGGCCTCGACCAGGGCCAGGGCCTTTTCTGCCCTGGCCCCTGCCTGCTGGGACATGCTCCCAGTCGAGATTAGGGCCCTGCGGGATCTTCTTCAATTCCGCAGGGCCTGTAAGATGGAGCTGTTCCGTCAGGCCTTCAGTTGACGAAGCAGACGTCTCTATATGGCCTTCCCTGAGGTGGTTGTCACCCATCCATCTATTAATCCAAATGATATGCTAAAGAACCGTACAACCAGTGACAGACAGAAGTGTGATTGAGTTTTAATGTTTATTATTGTTTAAATTACTAACTTGTTTAATTTTAATAATATTTATTGTACTGTTTTTATTATGTTACCTGCCCTGAGCTCACTTGCGAGACGGGTGGGCTATAAATACAAATAATAAATAAATAAACTGCCCCTGGATTTTACAGTTTTGCATTACCTGGGCTTGTTTCTGAAGAGGAACCAATGGATTAGAAATCCTCCCTAGCTCTAGTTTAATTTTTTTTTAATGCATGCATAACATTGTGTGTGCACAGGTTACCACAGTTCTCTGTTCACTGATGTCTTTTTTTCTCCTCTGTATTATCAGTGCCCATGTGCACATTGATAGAAACATTGCAAAAGAGCAATGTTTACATGATTATATACATGAATGCATCGAGATACTTCATGTGCTGTATTTTACCGACACTAACATGCCTTTTTTCCTTCTCTGCATTATCAGTGCCCATGTGCACATTGGTAGAAACATTGCAAAAGAGCAATGTTTACATAATTATATATACGAATGCATCGAGATACTTCATGTGCTGTATTTTACTGACACTAACATGCATTTGTCTGCATTGATACATTATCAAAATGAAGCACAATCACAATGTGATTTTTCACCAAGATTCCTTTTTGCGCAGTGTTTCGTAAGGGCTCCAGAGCCCATGTTTGGCAAGCTACTCATGCTCAGTTCTGCAATCAATTTTAAAAATTATCATAGTTAAAACGGAATTTAGAAGACAGGGAGTATAACAGGGCAGAGTGAAGCCACAGAACAGTAAAGACACAGAATGGAGAAAATTTCAGTCGTCCATAATCTTGGGGTATACAGGTAGTAACATAGAACACTGGGGATGCAGCTGTTGAAACAAAACAATTGTGATTTCCATGGTAGGACTTGGGCATAGAGACAGACCTGTGGTACCCTTGCGAAAAGGACCAACTAATCTCTTCCCAGTTCATGTTTCTTGCCAGTTTGATGTAGTGGTTAGGAGCACGAACTCTAATCTGGGAGAACCAAGTTTGATTCCCTACTCCTCCACATGCAGCTGCTGGTGTGACCTTGGGTCAGTCACAAGTTCTTTCAGAGCTGTTTTCTCAAGAGCAATTCTTGAGAGAGCTCTCTCAGGCCCACCTACTTCACAGGGTGTCTATTGTGGAGAGGTGAAGGGAAAGGGATTGTAAGCCACTCTGAGACTCGTTCAGGTAGTGAAGGGTGGGGTATAAATCCAATCTCCTCCTCCTCCTCCTCCTCCT
>NW_015167134.1:20361-20484 GCF_001447785.1 Gekko japonicus | reverse complement strand
TGTTCCTGCACAGTTTTGGCTCCTTTCCCTGCAGTATTCACACCAAGGTTTCACACACCTCAAGGACAACATTCTCTACTCCTGCAGTTAATGGAGCCTTAATCCAGGTTTTCCAAAAACCCT
>NW_015167134.1:942-19333 GCF_001447785.1 Gekko japonicus | reverse complement strand
CCTCCTCCTCCTCTTCTTCTTCTTCTTCTTCTTCTTCTTCTTCTTCTTCTTCTTCTTCTTCTTCTTCTTCTTCTTCTTCTTCTTCTTCTTCTTCTTCTTCTTCTTGTCAGTGTACAGTTTCCTCCTTCTCTGTCATCATCCTCATCTTCTTCTTCTTCTTCTTCTTCTTCTTCTTCTTCTTCTTCTTCTTCTTCTTCTTCTTCTTCTTCTTCTTCTTCTTCTTCTTCTTCTTCTTCTTCTTCTTCTTCTTGTCAGTGTACAGTTTCCTCCTTCTCTGTCATCATCCTCAGTCACAATACCCGGAGACCCATTTGTCATGCACCACTCCAGATTGGGTTATTTCATTTGCCCATTTAATTGTTCCTGCACAGTTTTGGCTCCTTTCCCTGCAGTATTCACACCAAGGTTTCACACACCTCAAGGACAACATTCTCTACTCCTGCAGTTAATGGAGCCTTAATCCAGGTTTTCCAAAAACCCTGTTTCGATGCATTTATTTTTGTTATGCTTTATCTTTTAGGTGTGTGAATAAAAACATCTGTTTGCCTTCTGAAGCCAAAGCGAGTTTAAAGAGACCGTATGAAAGGGACCTGAGTCTTCATCATCCAGGTTATATCACAGTAACATTTTTGCACAGCATTATGGGTTTTGTAGTTCCCCCTCCCATGTCATTTAATTACCTGACCCAACCATCCATGACCTGGGGGAAGAATCGATTTTACCTGCAATGCAGATGCAAAACCGGCCAAAAGGCAGGAGGGAATGAAACCACAGCTGTTGCACAGCTGCAAAGATGAAGTTCTGTAGCTGTTCGATAGGGGCTGCCAACCTCCAGGTGGCACCTGGAGATCTTCTGCTATTACCATTGATCTCCAAATGACCAAGATCAGTCCCTTCAGAGAAAATAGCTACTCTGGAGGGTGGACGATATGGCATTATACCCTGATGAGGTCTCTCCTCTCCCCAAATCCCACCCTCCCCACGCGCCACCCTCCAAAACCTCCAGGTATTTCCCAACCCAAAGTTAGCAGCCCTACTGTTTGAGTCAGATGGTGTGAGGCTAGAAGATTCAAGGCTGAGGTCAGGAAAGATTCCAGCCGTTGAATGTGATACGTTTGCTGCAAAATTTGGGGCATCCCTACTAGTGGTTTGGGAACATAAACTAAGTTCTTTTTATTTGCTAGCACTCCCCCCCCATTATTCAACTTACTATATGCTTAGAGCATTTCCTAGGGACCTGACACCCCCCCCAAAAAAAAACCCACCCTGAAAATGCCATGACCTGGATAGCCCAGGCAAGCCTGACCTTGTCAGATCTCAGAAGCTAAGCAGGGCCAACCCTGGCACATATTTGGATGGGAGACCTCCAGAGAATACGTGGGCTGGGAGGCCAGAGGCAGGCTATCGAGCCACTTCTCTGAACGTCCTCCGTGCCCCAGTAGGAGTCGCCAGAGGTTGCCATGACTTCCAGGTGCAGGCACACACAAACAACACCCCCCCCCCCGAAAATTACAGGTGATTACAAATTCCTCCTCATCCAAATTTCTCCCCAAATTTTGGAATTTGGAATGACCTGGTCTTATTTCTGGAGTTACATTAGAAACCCTTCATTATTTTCTCATTCAAATTGTCGGTACTTTGAAGCCTTAAAAGGCCTGGGACCCTCATACCTTGGGGACCACCTGTCCCAGCATGATCCTCCATGTCTTTTCCGGTCTTCATCTCAGCCTTTATTGAAGGTCCCTCGTCCATGAACTGTCCCTCCTTGTGTCAACAAGAGTGAGGGCCTTCTCAGTAATGGCCCCCATCCTGTGGAAACAGCTGCCTGTAGAAGTGTGTGCCTTGCGGGACCTCCCTGGGTTCCATCGTGCACGCAAGGCAGCTCTTTTTCGAGTGGCCTCTGGGTGATTGTGATCCACCAGGCAGCTGGCATGCTCCAGCATGCTTCACAGTCCACACGTCCTACCCTGCTTGATGGTGGACAGATTTCAATGGGAATAGATTTTTTAAAATCATTTTATATATTTTTTAGTTTATTTATTGTATCTTTTGTATTGTTTTTATCGGGTGTATTTCATATACTGTTAGCTGCCCCGAGTCCCATCTGGGTGAGAGGGAGCAGGAGATAAGTTTGATAAATAAATAAATAACTTTTCATTTCTAAATTGTACCATTATAGCTGTCGTGGCTGCTGTGGTTGCCAGAGAATGAAAGATCGGAAGCCGGAAGGGACGCCACGCCAGCAGCCGAGGACAGCCGAGGAACATCAAGCCGAGCCGAGCCAGAAGAAAAATAGAAGGAGTGCATATTCCACCAGGGTGCCGGTAGGAAGTCCCACCCCAAAATTCAGATGTGGCCCTAGATAGGTACAGCAGTTCTTAAAACAGCATAATGTGAACCGCCCAGAGACCCCTTCGGGGGTTAGGGCGGTATAGTAAATCTAAGGTTAAATAAATAAAATAAATAAATATAGAGCACTGTGCACGTGGGTTTTGCCACGAGTGTCCCTTCCTTCAATTCAAGTGTGCCTTTTCTCTTTCTCTACATTACAAATGCGCACTTATGTGCATGAATAAAAGATTTCTAAAAAGCACCTTTGATGTGATTGTATGCATGTTCTTAGTGGTGTGCTACTGACATTCACACGTGCTGCTGCTACTGCTGCAGCACATTGATAAAACACCACACAAAAACAATCTTCAAATAATCTTTTTTATAATCCCATCAAGATTATTTTTTCCAACGTTTTATGAACGTTGCACATTGATCATGTGCAAAAGATTATCTTTTCCCAACGTTTCATTAATGTTGCACATTGATCATGCACATTGATAATGTAGGGGATGCAAAGGGGCTTGCATATCTGCGAGACCGCCTCTCCCTCAAAGAGCCCCGGAGGGCTTTATGATCTTCCAATCAGCATCTTCCGGTTGTCCCTCTTCTATCGGGTCTCCCCTTCAGTGGGTCAAATCTATGCTTACCATCTAGGAACCCCAATCTGAGAAACCTCCTCTGCTGAGGCAATACATAGGAATTTACTTGCATTTCTGTTGATGTATTTTAATTGTTTTAAAGTTTTGCATGTGGTAACTGATGGAACCTGCCCTAAGCCTGCTATGCGGGGAGGACGGGATACAAATCCAATAAAATAAATAAATAAAGAAGTGAAGTGAAGTGAAGAAGCTGACAGCTGTAGCAATGTGCTACTGCTGCATAGGCGTAATCTTCGAGGGGGCGGCGGGGCTTCAGCCCCCGCCAAAATTTTCAGGAAGGTGCTCAGCCTCCCCCGGGAGCCACACTTGCTCCTAGCACAGCACACGAAGAAGCCCCTGGCCCACCCCCCCCCCCCCCCCGGAAATTGGAAAGTCTACACCCTTGTACTGCTGCTATTTTGGCATTAATTTTAGAAGTGTTCTTAGCAAATTGAAATTAATGAGGACTGTAATGTAGGACAGAGAAATGGTCCAAAATGGAAAAGGTATGGAACTGGGTAACTCCTCTTGATCACAGTGAAAATGAGCATGTGGAAGTACCCTTAGATGCCCATGAAACGTTTACACAATATGGATTATCTTCTGAGGGAACATCGGTTGGCTCTCCCATCTAACATTTCTGCAGGGGGAAAGGGGGGCACTTCTTCCTGATTCTATTCTCCAGCTCCAGACTTCAACACCACCCTCGTGCTCTTCTGGGAGGGGGGGGTCCCCTGTCCACCCAGGACAGCATTTCATGGGACATTTGGAGCTTCAAAGGGGGGAGGAGGCAAGAACATTATCTTCTGCTAACTGAAATAATTTTATTTTTAGTATGACCCAAGTCAATATCAAGAGACAGGGCAATGGCTCAGTGGTAGAGCCCAGAGAGATTCAGGGTGATTTCTCACGAGAGCTGCCTCGCAGCACAGCGCCGTTTGCCTCGACACAAACGTGTCAATTTCACACCCGAAGCTCCGGGGCTGCATTTGACTCGGGGCTTCGCCCAATTTCCTCCGCAGTTTCATGATCCTAAAAAACCAGGATCACGAAACTGTGGAGGAAATCCAGCGAAGCCCCGAGTCAAAATGCAGCCCCGGAGCTTCGGGTGTGAAATTGACACGTTTGTGTCGAGGCAAACGGCGCTGTGCTGCGAGGCAGCTCTCGTGAGAAATCACCCTCAGTCTTTGCTGGTGGTGGTGGTGGGGGAAGAAAGTGCTGTTAGGTCACAGCTGACTTACAGCAACCCCTGGTGGGGTTTTTGAGGCAAGACACATTCACAGGTGGTTTGCCATTGCCTGCCTCCAGCAATGATCCGGGATTTCTTCGGTGGTCTCCCATTCAAATACTAACCAGGGCTGACCCTGCTTAGCTTCTGAGATCTGATGAGATCAGCCTAGCCTGTACCATCCAGGCCAGGAATCTCCAGTTAAAGGATCTCAAGAGGAAGCAGGTGGTGTGAAAGATATTTCTCTTACCGAGACCCTGCAGAACCGACTGCACCCCCCATAGCGACAATATTGAGCTAGACAGACTTGACTCAGTATAAGATAACTTCATACTTTCACGAGCTCCATAAACAGGTCGTCCTTGAGCCAATGGTTTCTCAGAATGTGTTCCAATAAATCCTGAAAATACCTGAAATCTTATCAAGCATCCCTCAGTCAGATCAGACCTTCCCTGAAAGGCATCTTGCTCATCTCTGTTCATTTTTCTCCTCTAGCATGCAACAATGGGTAAATATGAGGCATATTTTGGATTAGGAGTCCCCAACGCGGTGCCAATGGGCACCATGGCGCCCGCCAATACATGAAGTGTTTCTAGAAAATGGGTGGGGTCACGTGGGCCTCCTGCCCAGCAGGGCTTCTGATTGGTAGCTGGACATTTGATTGGCCGTGCAAATTAAAATAACGTTGCTTCAGGGGCAGCTATCATCACAGTGTTAGTTCAAGCAGGGCTCTTTTTGTAGCAGGAACTCCTTTGCATATTAGGCCACACACCCCTAATGTAGCCAATCCTCCAAGAGCTTACAGAGCTCTTCTTACAGGGGCTACTGTAAGCTCTTGGAGGATTGGCTACATTAGGGGTGTGTCGCTTAATATGCAAATGAGTACCTGCTACAAAAAGAGCCCTGGAACCTCTCTCACTTCTCTTCCCCAGTATGCTTTTTAAAAAGTACTCCTTGTCCTGTGCACTTGGGCTTCTTGTGTGCGTGGTTCCACCTCCCATGGTCGCCATTTTGCCATTGCGCCCACTGACCTGTGTCAGATTTCTGAAGATGCCCACGGGCTCAAAAAGGATGGAGCTCCCTGTTTTAGATCCTATGTCACATAGGATGACCTGCCTCAAACCCAAGTTTGGACTCGTTTGTGCCTAGATTACCCAGAAGCCCCTGGGAAGTGCAGGATTTCATTGGAAGACATTTGTCACCCCATAGCTTGTCAGGCATTGCTGAACATGCTCTTGAAAACAGATAAGTATGGAAAGTATGAAAAGCTCTGTTAGATCAATCAGAGTCCTTCACAGAATAGAACTGGGGATAAATATACTTAGCCAAACAACGGTGCAACAAGATAGTTCCAGGTGGTCAGCCATGTTGGTCTGAAGCAGTAGAACAAATTTAGAGTCCAGTGGCACCTTTAAGACCAATGTTAAATACTGAGTTCCATAGATGGTCCGACCCCAAGCTTAGTGATCAGCTCTCCTTTATTAGTGATTCAGCAAGAACAAAAAGCGAAAAGCCAGGGCAACTGCCCTTTTTAAATAGCATGCAACTCCACCCACTTCCCCAAACAACTACCAACGATAGGCCATTGTCAGAAGAACCATTAATTCCTCACTGGCCACCTTCAGACTCCTGGTGGGCTATTGTTCTAGAACTCCAAGCTCAGCCAGTCTCTGGTAGAAACAGTCCTGGAATGTTCCAGTCCCAATACATAACAACCAACAAACGTTTATTTAAGGTATGAGGTTCCATGTGCACACACACTTTTTCAAATACTTGAAGGTTTTTTTGAAAATTATTTGAAAAAGTGTGTATGCACACAGAAGCTCATACCTGAATAGACCTTTGTTGGTCTTAAAGAGTGCCACTGGACTCTAACCTTGCAACAAGACAAAGTTTGAAGCAACAAACTTTAAGACCAACAAAGTTTTATTCAAAGTACAAGCTTTCGTGTGCAAGCACACGTCTCCAGATACAAATAGAAAGAAGCATTACGTCTTCTTGCTTCTATTTTTTTTATTTACCTAAATACCCACCGGACAAAATGGAGATTACATAATCATAGTTATTACTATTTTTTACCAAAAAAAAGGAGATGAAACAAAGTGATTTGTTGGACAATACCTTCAACGATGTATTAGAAAATAGCCGGTAATTTTAACTTTATATTTACAAGGGAGGGGGGAAAAAGGAGAAAAGAAGAGCCATAAATCTGCAGTCGAGGCTGCCAGTAACTTGGTGTGACTCTGCTCCATTAATTTCTTCCAGAGTGACATTCGGAGATGAGCCGAACAGATGGAATTGCAGGATTGTTCTCGCAAATTTATCATAAAAAATGCATCCGACACCTGTGTAATTTGCCTAATCATTTTCCTAATAAGCTCCCACCATTAATTATGCACGATTTCCACAATGCAATCAAGATAAAAGTAAATCTGATGACTTAATACCCTTCAAAATAATTGGTTCACCCAACACAAGGCCTCCTCTCTTTTCCATGGCTGTGCCAGTTAATTGGGGGGGGGGCTGTTGGAGGGAGAAGGCTGCACCCTGTTGGAGTCAGCATAATGGATGCGGGGATCTCATGGTGGGAGGCAGGCCTGCTGCTATTTTGGGCAAGAGTCAAGGATATTAACTCGTGAAAGAAAAGAATAGTGTCTTTTCTTCCTCCGCCCCCCCTCCATCCCGATCTCGCGCGTTGTGTCTCAGCCCTTCCTTCTCCATTCTCTCCCCCCCCCCCAGGCTTTTACCCCGCCCAGTAGCAAACAGATGCGATTAGTATTTTTCAGCCATCATAAAAACTGACTGCGGGACTCCACGGGGCCTAATGAGAATCAACTTTTTGGAGCCTGCTGTCTTGTGGTGCTGCCCACCTGTCACATCATTAGGTGCCGTGTGTGCCTGGAATCCACTTTGCTAAATGAGATTTACAGGCCCCAGCGAGAACAGGCCTGCCGCATTCCGGCTTCAATTAGCTGAAGATTAATTGTCTGCGAAAGGGAACAAAAGTTTTACTTCGACTGACCTGAAAGGGGGGGGGGGAGGAGAAAGAAAAAAACCAAAAAAAAAAAACCAAAAGAGAAAAAAGAAAGAAGGAAAGGGAGAGACGGGCCAGTGTTGGGCAGAAGTCTGGAAGTCTGGTTCAGGTATTCCACATAGGCCTCAGGCGGTGTGGAAAAACGTGATAATTTAAAGGTGCGGCAAATTTCCTACACCTCGTCTGGATGAGCGAAATTAACTAGCACTAAAAGCTGTCAAATTAAAGGTTGACTTCTGGATATTAGCACCTTAAATGTCACTGAATATTCGCTCTCCCGTTCTGCCTCCCTCCCTTTCCCGCTCTCTCTCTCTCGGCTTCTTTCTCTCTCGCCTCCCTTTCAAGCTCTTACCCCTGCCTCCCGCGGCTCGTTCTTTTTGGCAAGGCCTCAGAACGGCACACCTGCACATCCACACAGACGGCTACCCGACCGCTGTTCCTACTAACTACTTGTGCGTGCCTGGACTGGAGTGGTTCAGTATCAATCTACGACGTAACCATGGCTACGGAACAACTGGTAGTTACAAAATTTCCTCCATATTTAATGCCAGGCTAATTATGTTTGACTGTGTCATAATGGGAAGTTAGGACCAGGGAGGTAAAGCTATAATCTCGAAGAGAAGGCAAAGAAGAGGTATCGGGGTGGGGTGGGAGAAGTGACATAATTCTGTGCTTTGTATACTTATCCTAAAGCAGGTGGGAGCGACTAATGGGGTGTGGGAGGGTTGTAAGTGTGTTGCCAAGCAGTGCGTATGTTGTGGGCAAGGAGGCCCCAAGAAACACAATCTCTTCTTTTGTCAGTTCCAAGGACTGGAGGCTCCGGCTTTACAGGAAGTAGGTAGGCTCTTAGGAAGACTCCACATGAGATGGATGAACTCCGTAAAGGAAGCTACGGCCGGCCTTCCATTTGCAAGACGCGAGCTAGGCTGTTAATGATATGACGTTCTGGAGTCACTCATACATAGGGTCGCTATTAGTTGGAAGTGTTTTCACAGAGAGAGAGAGAGCTGTGTTCATCCACTGCACCAAAAACAAGTCAATAGGACTCTTGTGTTTTGTTTTAAAAACATGGAAGTCAGATTTTTGGGTAACGTAGCTCAAGGCCGTTTGCAGACTTACTGTGGGATCCTAAGAAGACAATTCATTCTAAGCCCCTTGACTCGAATGGAAATGCAAGGGCGCTACCTTGCTTAGAATTTCTGTTATTCTCTCTAGGAAGTGTAGGGATGCCAGCCTCCAGGCGGTGCCTGGGGATCTTCCAGAATGACAGCTCATCTCCAGACTACAGAGATCAGTTCCTCTGGGGTAAAATGGATGCTTTGGAGGGTTGACTTTATGACATTGTGCCCCACTGAAGTCCCTGTCCTCCACAGGCTCCACAACCCAAATCTCCAGGTGTTTCCCAGCCTGGATCTGGCAACCCTACCTCCTTACCCCTGGCTCTGGCGACCCTATACAGGTGTGACAATATTTTTGATTTCCCTCCCCCTTTTTCTTTTCTTTACTGTGCCCCCTCTGTTCATTTTCATTATTCTTTATTATTACTCCTTAATACATCTGGTTTTCTTTTAAACAAATGTTCATTTTTGTTCCCATTGGATTCAGTTGGAGAGGTTTCAGCCGTGAGCTGTAAGCAGGGCTCTTTTTGTAGAAAAAGCCCAGCAGGAACTCATTAGTATAATAGGCCACACCCAACAGCAGAAACCCATGAGCATAATAGGCCACACACCCAACAGCACAGTTCATTAGCATATTAGGCCACACCCCCATGTCTTCCCTTGACTTGCCCAGTTGCTCCACGGCTGCGGGATGCCTGGCAAGCTGGCCCTTAAATGCCTCCCCGATCCTTGCAGGCCCCCCCCCCTGGCCTGCCTGCTTTGGAGTCGCTGGGGGGGGGTTGCTCTTCAGGTCTTCCCTCTGTAGCCACGAGCACAGACGTTTTAGGTGTAGCAGCCCCGTAGCTAGGGAATTCTTTGGGAGGGGGCCTTGGGGGGGGCCGCCAGCTAATTAAATGGAAGTACAGTGCAGGTGGTAAGTTGGAGCACTTTGGGGCAGCCCTGGAGGGAGGGGGCCCAGAAGAAACACAAGGGGGGCTGGGCTCCGTGGGCCCCATGTTAGCTACGGGCCTGAGGTGTAGTGGGCGTGGCCAACTCTGAAGCCAGCCGGAACTCCATTACTGTGCGTTCCTGCCCAAAAATAGCCCTGGTAAGTGACAACCAGGGCAAAACACCTTTCCAGTTCTAACCTTTTCCACCCCTGTTTCCCAGGAACAGTGTCATGAGAAAGCCCTTTCAGATACAAGACTCAGAAATGGATCTTGAACGTCTTCATAGGGTCTATGTAATGAATGTCCAAAGTAATCTTCAGAGTTAGGGTTGACATTGAAATTCTGCATTAAATTTCTTCTTTATTTAAAACATTTCAACCATGCTTTCTTCCCTCCCAAAGGAACTCAAAGCAGCTGACAGCAGAATTTCCAAAAGGCAGTAATTAAAGCAATCAAACAACGAGCAGAAAGCCAAGACAAATTGCAGGCTGCCTTTACCTCCTCCTCGAGCATCCCCTGGCTGCCCTCAAATGCCACATTGAACAATTTGGTCCTGTAGAGAATGTTAAAAACCAGAAAGGTTGATGCTTCCGTGATCAGCGGGACCATTCCATAAAATGGCATTCCCACAGCAGAAAACAGAAGATGAAGCATCGGAAGTTCTTCCATATTTACAGGGGTCATTTCCTGCAGGAGCGCACAGGAGCGGAGCTCTGGCAGTAAAGAGCCCAGGGGGTGGGCGAAAGGAACAAGCCCCACCCCCTGCTCCCAGCAGCCCTCAGTCTGAGCAAGAAGCAGCCAGGTAAGCTGCAGAGCCCTCCCCTGCCCCCCATTCCAAAACAGTCCAGTGGCACCTTTAAGACCAAGTTTTATTCAGGTAGAAGCTCTCCTTCCTCTGTGAGGACATATCTGCACATTACCCCCCCCCCCAATAGCTAGCAATCCAAAACAGTCCAGTGGAGCCTGAGCGGTGGTTGTTGCCGTCTGACACACTTCCGGTGATGTCAGGGGATGTGGCATATGCAAATAAGTTATGCTAATGAGTTACGCTAATGAGCCCCTGCACCTCTTTTTCTATGAAATGACCCCTGCATATTTACAACAGGGAATAACAAGGAGAAACTGATGAGAACACTGGAGTTGCCACACAGGGATGTATTTGGAGAAACAGTCCTTTTAAATGGAACACAAGGCAAAATTAAGGATGTAGCTAAAGTAGAGTATGATCTACAGTTCCATGGCATGCAGTGTATCTTTGCAGGAAACTCTGTACTGTTTAGATGAACTGTTAGCTTAAACTGTTGTTTATGGTGATCCCCCAAAATCACGTTGACATGTGGAAACATAGAATATGGAGGCATACAAAACCTATTTGTTGTATCAAGCAACTGAGCACAATATAAGTTTCAAATTAGGTTAACTGTAGATCTTAAACGGGTGTAACAGCTGCTGCGTCACTCGGTAAGACACAATAAATCCAAGCCAGATATCCTCCCAACTAGTTCCTGTTTCCTGTCCTACCATATTACATCTGCTAGTAGGCAGTGATTTCAACTGTGTTGTTTATAGCTGTTTCTATGTGTAACCAGGAACTACGGTGGCTCAAGTGGTTAAGACGCTGAACTGCAGGCTGTGGAAGGTCGGTAGTTCTGCAGTTTGAGACCCGGGTTGCCGCATGACGGTGCGCTTTGGTGTTTAGTCATGCCGGCCACATGACCACAGAAACATCTTCGGACAGTGCTGGCTCTTCGGCTTTGAAACGGAGATGAGCACCGCAACCCTAGAGTCGGACTCAACTGGCTTTCGAGAAAGGGAACCTTTACCTATGTGTAACCACGAGCAAACCACACATGTACGTGAACCACAATTTTGGCATCAGTAAGATTAGAACATTCACGACACAGTACATTTGAGCAAAGGACAATTGGATTAAAGATCCTGGGCCTATAATTTAGGGGATACATTGTTCCTTGTTACAGCTACTAGAGTAAGCCAGAAAGGGTGCAGCAATTTATTTATTTATTTAGAAAATGTATATGCTGCCTGTCCAACAATAAAACAAAACCATTAAAAACAAGCCAATTAAGGTTGCCACTGGCAACTGGCGGGGGAAGGGGGGACTTCCTAGGAGCAGGAGGGAGGTCCAGGTGACATCTCCAGTGATGTGACCACATCACTTCTGATTTGTACGGGAAGTGACATCGTCTATAGTAAAAATGGCTTCTACCACAGAATTTTTGCCCAAATACCAGAGCGTTGCCCCAATGTGATGATGTCACTTCTGGTACACACTGAAAATGAACTTGCCATCTTGTAGCAATGAAGTCTGGGCCTCCTTCTCTCTCCTAGTAAGTCCTCCCACCAGCCAGCTGATTGGGATCCCCACCTCCACCGGGGGTCGGGCAACCCTAGAGCCGATGCCATTAAAACAAGAAATGGTATAACAACTTAAAATACACATTGATCAGCCTAAAATGAGGTAGATAAAGTTATCCTCAGACCAGAAGTGGACCATACAGCTTATAAGAGATAAAGCCCCTCAGTTAAAAGCCTGAGTAAACATGAAGGTTTTAGCCCAATGCCTAAAGGAAAGTAAGGTGGGCACCTTCCAAGCTTCATGAAAGAGGACATTCCAAAGGCGAGGTGCCACCACTGAAAAAGCCCTGCATCTGGTTGCCACTTACCTTACTTCTGAAGAAAACAGCACTGAAAGAAGGGCTTTAGAAGAAGAACTTAACTGGAAGGCTGGACAATATTGGTGGAGGTGAACCTCCTAGTACCTTGGCCCTGAACTGGTTAGAGCTTTAAAGATAAGAACAAGCACTTTGAAGTTTGCCTGGATTTCCCTCTATCTAGCAGCTGCACTGAAGGTTCCAAAGAGTTTTCCTCGGATATCTGTGGTTATAAATGTTAGAGCTGAATTCCTTTCGGGACGAAGAAGAGTAGGATTTTATATCCCGCTTTTCTCTACCATAAGGAGGCTCAAAGCAGCTTACAATCGCCTTCCCTTCTTCTCCCCACAGCAGGCACCTTGGGAGATAGGTGGGGCCAAGAGAGGCCCAAGGTCAGCAAGTTTGGTGTAGTGGTTGAGTGCACGGACTCTAATCTGGGAGAACCGGGTTTGATTCCCCACTCCTCCACTTGCACCTGCTGATGTGACCTTGGGTCAGTCGCAAGCTCTGGCACAGCTGTCCTTGAAAAAGAGCAGTTTGTGTCAGAGTTCTCTCAGCCCCACCCACCTCACAGGGTGTCTGTTGTGGGGAGGGGAAGGGAAAGGAGTTTGTTAGCCACTCTGAGACACCTTTGGGTAGTGAAGGGCGAGGTATAAATCCAATCTCCTCCTCCTCCTCCTCTTCTTCTTCTTCTTCTTCTTCTTCTTCTTCTTCTTCTTCTTCTTCTTCTTCTTCTTCTTCTTCTTCTTCTTCTTCTTCTTCTTCTTCTTCTTCTTCTTCTTCTGTGGAGGGGGGGGGGAATCAAATCCAGATCTCTAGATTAGAGTCCGCCAATCTTAACCACTGCACCACACTGGCTGGCTGAACTGCAGGTCCCAATTCAGAAGTAAAGAGAGATATAAAATCTCACCGAGGAAGTTCATCTTTCATCCTTGTGTATTCTTTAGGGTCCCCTCCCCCCCGGGACCTTAACATGAACACCCACCCGTACTGAAAATGGGGTGGAAATACTATCGCGAGCAGTGGTCTCTCAGTCCCAGCTGTGCTTCTGGCAGCATAAACCAGCTTGATTAGGCTGAAGCACCCCCCCTGGATCACTTTCTCGAGTGTTTCGTTCTACCCGGAGTCTCAAAAGCGCGAACATTTCCTCTCCGATGATTCTGATGAGTTTGGCAGGCGGCCTGTTGTTTGACACAGCACTGGTGAGGCTTCTTTTGGCAAAATAACGCATTCAAAGATCAAGCTCACCATGCCCGTGATACCTAGTTTCCCTCCATCTGAGCCCCCGTCCAACAGAGCTCGTGGGCACTCCATGAAATTGCTGAGCGGTCGGGTTAGAACGGATAAAAGGAAGTCCTTCTTCACCCAAAGAGTGGTTAACACATGGAATTCACTGCCACAGGAGATGGTGGTGGCTACAAGCATGGACTGCTTCAAAAGGGAATTAGATAGGCATATGGAGCAGAGGTCCATCCGTGGCTATTAGCCACAAGGTATAGATAGGGACTCTGGGGCAAGTGATGCTCTGTCTTCTTGGTGCTTGGGGGGCCAACAGTGGGAGGGCTTCTAGTGTCCTGGCCCCACTGGTGGACCTCCTGATGGCACCTGGTATTTTTGGCCACTGTGTGACAGAGTGTTGGACTAGATGGGCCTTTGGCCTGATCCAACATTGGCGTCTCTTATGTTCTTATCTCATAGGTGAGCTTCTTTTTCTAAGTCAGATCTTTTTTGGAAACAGGGCTTTTTCCTACCACTTGGAACACACTCTGCAGGAATTCGTCTTCGTCGGCCCTTTCGGACTCCACGTCAAGCTCTTCAGAAAAGCTAGCACTCTCTCTTTTCCATATTTATTAATCACCCCTGTACCTAAATCCATGGATGAAACACCTCCAAATCCTTTCCCAGACCTTAAGCCAGCCATTCTACCCCCAAACTCAACCACTCCTCTGGGGGGGGGGGAATCGTATGATTTCTCATATCCTGGGCTCCTTTCGGTGAGCGCTGCATTCTCTGAAATAGAATTAAATGTACTTTGCTGTTAGTAATGATGTTGCTCTCTGGTGGCTGGAAGCCTAGGAAAGGATCTAAGCCTTAATTCCACTGGCAGCTAATAGAGGTATTCCTTTTAGCCAGAGGACGAAAGGCCTTTGCGTTGGGAAGCAAAAGGTTCCAGGGTTTACCCACCGAGCTAGAAAGAAGCCATTGAACTAATGGTCGTATGTGCACAGGCAGTCATGGACTTAATATTTGCATTTTGTTCGTGTGTGTGTGTGTGTGTGTGTGTTGGGGGGAAAGGTAATCACACTGCAGGATAGAGCAAACAGGAATCTGTTTGGCTTGCTGCTGCAAAATGCAGTTCAGTCTAACCCACCGTCCAGCTCTCAGCCTCTCACATCCAATGAGTCGTAAGAACATAAGAGACGCCAATGTTGGATCAGGCCAGTGGCCCATCCAGTCCAACACTTTGTCACACAGTGGCCAAAAATACCAGGTGCCATCAGGAGATCTCCCAGTGGGGGCAGGACACTAGAAGCCCTCCCACTGTTGCCCCCCCACCCCAAGCACCAAGAAGACAGAGCATCTCTTGCCCCAGACGGAGAGTTCCTATCTATGCCTTGTAACTAATGGACACTGATGGACCTCTGCTCCATATGTTTATCCAATTCCCTCTTGAAGCCGTCCATGCTTGTAGCCGCCGCCACCTCCTGTGGCAGTGAAATCCATGTGTTATCACTCTTGGGTTAGGGTTAGGAAGGACTTCCTTTTATCTGTTCTAACCCGACTAAGTCCCTTTAAATCAGGTAGACTGTACGGTTTCCAGTAGAGAACCTGTTGCAATATGCGGAGACTTAGAGGCTCTTGCACAGTTGAAGATTAACAGGAGACTGGCTATTATATTGAAAGATCGAAATTTCAAATATTGGGTAAGTACTTGATTTGTGACAGTTTTTGATGAGGATGACATTGACATGTTTGCGGCTACATGCAGTGGTGCAAAGTGTAAGTTTCTTGTTTTGAAATAGTTCCGTATTGGAATGTACTGATAAGGAAGAACTTTTGGGGAAGCTTTATCAACCAGGAAGAAAAATTTCCATGAAATGAGTGTACAACCGGTTACTCATTGTCATGGCTTTGTTGATTTGGGAAATTTTCCGTTCCCATTATTTGTGGGATTGGATTGAAACTTTACACGTTTTTGGGGTGTTTCTCCGTTGTTGTAACTTATTACTACTGTCTGAGAAGTATGGACATCATGCAACTTGGATTCATATTCATTTTGTAGAAATTTGGATTTATATTGTTTTGGAAGAAATTGCATTAAATTGATGGAATGCTATGTGAATAATTGTAAAAAGGCATCAGTACAAGATCAATTCTTAATATATTCTTTATTTGTTATTTGTATAATCAGAAGTCTGTATCAGGGTGATAGTTTTTTTCTTTTTGCATTCATACATTGTAACCTCCAGGTGTGGCCTCAAGTTCTCCATACAGCTAGTCTCCAGATGACAGAGATCACTTTCCCTGGAGAAAATGGCTGCTTTGGAAGGTGCAGTCTATGACATTATACTCAGCTGAGGTCCATCCCTGCCCCAAACACTGCCTTCCCCGGGCTCCACCACCCCAAGTCTCCACGAATTTCCCAACCTGAAGTTGGCAACCTATTTTGTTCTTGTGTGCTGCAAGAGCTAGAAACTTCCTAGGGAAAAAAAATATTCTCCTTAATCCTTTGCATTACCTGCAATCATAGCAAAAGAGCCCTTGCTGTTTTGTTTTTTTCTGGTTAAGTGAAAGGTTAAAGTAAGGGACTATGGATTCCTAGAGAGGCATTTACTGGTCTGTTACGTCCCCATCTAGTGGTGGGAGTGCACTCTCTCACTCTCTCTTTCTCTGGTTTGCCATGCTGGAAGGGAGTAAGAAAGGTGGAGTAAATCCAACTGAATTCATTCGGCTTTATTTCCTTTTCCTCGTTGTTTACACACACATCCTCCTTTCCTTCTTAATTTTGTGTTTCTTAAAATGTGTGTGTGTTTGGGATGTCTCAGAAGGAAACTTTGTTGTGAATGTTTTGGTAACTTTGAGCAGCTAAAGGGAGGCGGAGAGGGGTTAGTGGGTAGCCTCTGAAGAACAAGTTGCCCAGTCATAGAGAACAGCAGAAGTGGAAGTATTAGAACAGATAGTGGCATGGTAAGGTTGCCAGCCTCCAGGTGGGGCCTGGAGATCTGCTAATTGATCTCCAGACAATAGGAGCCAGTTCCCCCTGGAGAAAATAGCTGCTTTGGAGGGTGGGTGCTATGGCATTTTACCCTGCTAAGGTTCCTCCCCTCTCCAAACCATGCAGTTCCCAGGCTCCACCCCCCCCAAATGTCCCAGTATTTCCCCACCCAAAGACAGTAACCCTAGGAATGATATTTCCTCTTGGGGTCCACCCTGATTCTCCAGTCTAGGAGGATTCTGAGCTATGACACCAGTGTTCTAATTCAAACTGCCTGCAGTTCCTTCTTCTGCCCATCAGCCTTGGTGGCACATGGGGTCTAGAACTGGTGTCTGATCCAGAAGACTCAAGATTTGAGTTCTCCACTGTCTGGCCCTCTATAGCTAGAATAGCTTCGTATTCCACTGCCAGTTACATACCATTGTATAAAAAAGTCAGTGTGAATAACTAATGACCCATAAATAACTAGATTTAATAATACCATCAGCAGTTTGAGCCCTGGAGCCAGCCGTGTGCCCATACAGTATAACAAAGTGATTGCAGGGTCTGTTGGACCACGCCCCCTTGCGGTGGGTCATTTGGGGTCCATTTGGACTTCCTTGTCCCTCACTTTGATAAACAAAGTTTAATTCATTGCTTCAGTTTCTGATCACGAGGGATTTGGTGCTCTGATTTCACCAATACCAATAAACCTGTCAGAAAACAGGCAGATAAGAGAGGAAAGGGAATATACAGCGAGAAAATGGATAACTCCGTACATTCTTTATTATGATCGGAAATGTAAATTAATTACAGCCGGTTGGAACCGAGTTCCCTGCCACAGAATCTTCTTGTCAGCCAGATGATAAGAAAATCTAAATTAAACTTTAATTCCCCGATACGAAAAGCCTTGAGTCCTTTGATCAGAGAAGGCCTGAAAGCTCTTGTTCCGCCCACAGTGTACAGGTTTGTTACCGAATGGCCCGATTATATAATTAGACTCTGGCTTTATTACTGTAATGAACTTATTCTGGCCAGCGTTTAATTTTGAAGCATGATTAGAAGAAGCCCCGTCTATGTAAAATGTACTCTGCACGATCATGCCGGATGCCTGCAGATCAAAACAGGAGGTTTTATTGATTAAAGTCTCCCTGCAGTAGAGGTTTTTAAAAAAGGCGCACGGATGTTTTATCTTGCTATCTATTTGAAAGATATGGATTCTGGTTATTTGCTGAGGTAAGGGAATGTCTGCTGTATCAAGTTCTTGACAGAAGGACTGACAGGAGTAGAGACCCCTTTGAAGATTTACCTTTCTAGCTCGGGGAAAGTGTCGGTTTTGTTTTCAGAAGGAAATCGTAACGTTGGCTAACAAAGGAATCCCCAAAAGATCTTTGCTCTCTTTCTTGGAACTGAGTTCCACATGGCTTTCGGAAAAACTCAGGGACAGTCAAACAGCGATTGTCAAATCTTTCTCTTTTTTTAAGTGTGCACATATAATAATGCATTTTCTAGAGAGCACAGTTATGACCTCCAGAACAAATTCCAAGATTCTGTAGAGGTTAAGAGCGCGAATTCTAAGCTGGGATAACTGGGTTTGATTCCCCGCTCCTCCACATGCAGCTGCTGGTGTGACCTTGGGTCAGTCACAAGATCTCTCAGAGCTGTTATCCTCAAAAGAGCTCTCTCAGCCCCCACCTGCCTCACAGGGTGTCTGTTGTGGGGAGGGGAAGGGAAAGGAGATTGTAAGCTGCTCTGAGACTCTTTTGGGTAGTGAAGGGCAGGGTATAAATCTGATCTCCTCCTCCTCCTCCTTCAATCTTTAGAACATGGCCATTGTGAGTGATTCTACACTAGACTTTAAATCCTGGTTCAACCCTGTCCCTGAACTTACATTCTACACTACATTCAAGTTCACACCTGTCATTATCTCGGGGTATTTTTTGTTTCCCTATTACATTGAGGTCACCCCAGTTTCGCCACACACTTATCCCGGGATTAATGGATGCTGTTATAACCAGGGATAAGTGCAAGGTATTGTGTCACGAGTTGAACTTTGACAAAACCAGGGATGAGGTCCAAGTGCGGAAAGGTGTGAGACCAATGTCACCTCATGCAATCAACCTAGAAATCGCTAGTACTTGCCCATTTTGAAAATGTCTTTAGATACCATATAATAGACAGATGTTTAGATTTATACAAGTGTGGGGGACCCAGCAAAGACTTGCGGGGAAGCATTTAATTTC
>NW_015167134.1:0-884 GCF_001447785.1 Gekko japonicus | reverse complement strand
ACCTTCTTTCCTCCCCACCCACCAATCTACCTGTCACCTGCTCCCCTGCCTTTAGCTTTCCCTCCTTCCTTACAACTAGAGGCCTCTCCCTGGGTAAACTCTGTATGGTTTGGGCTGCCTGGCTGGGCTCAGCTGCACAGGGGAAAACCTCCAAGAACTTTACGAGGGTGTCTCATTTCCCCTTGTATCTAGAGTTGCCAGTTGCAGGTGGGGAAATTCCTGGAGATTAGGTCACTTCGGCTGCCAGACTGGCCTACCATCTTCAGCTAGTCAGGCGGTTGGTTTCGTATCGCAATCCTCGGGATTTAGCTGCAGTGATCCATGCAGTGGTCACTTCCAGGCTGGATTACTGTAACTCACTCTACGCAGGGCTACCCTTGGGCCTGATCCGGAAATTGCAGCTAGTGCAGAATGCAGCAACACACTTGCTGACAACGATGCCTTTACGGGCGCGTATTCAGCTAGTGTTGTGGCAACTGCACTTGCTGCTGATAGAATACCAATCTGTTTCAAGGTTGTGGTCTTGACCTTTAAAGCTCTGTGTGGCCTGGGGTCATCATACCTATGGGGCTGCCTCTCCCCATAGGAGCCCCAGAGAGCTTTACACTCTTCCTTACACTCTTCCGATCAACACCTCCTGGTGATTCCTGGTCCGAAGGATGTTCGCTTAGCCTCAACCAGGGGAAGGGCTTTTTTGGCCATGGCCCCAGCCTGGTGGAACAGGCTCCCCCCTGAGATCAGGGCCCTGCAGGGCCTATTACAGTTCCGCGGGGCCTGTAAAACGGAGCTCTTCCATCAGGCCTTTGATTGAGGCAGCGGAGGCTCAACCATTCTGGCCTCTCCTGTTGATGGCCACTTTCTCAGTGCCTGCTGTCAGATGATAT
>NW_015167133.1:208056-247059 GCF_001447785.1 Gekko japonicus | reverse complement strand
AGCTAGGCAGCGGAGCTCGGCGAGAAACTAAAGAACTAGATTTGGGATTGGAATAAGAATCAGTCCAATGCCAGTGGAGAAGCTGCAGTGACAAATTTTGTGTGTGTGTGTGTGGGGGAGAATCAGAGAGTATTGAATGCAAGAGGTTGGGCAAAGGAATAGTAAATTGAATGTTTTCTGTTCTTCCCCCTCACTGCTCTGCTTGCAGAAGTTCAAAGACGATTAACTAATATATATTAAAGGCCATTTAGACTGTCCACTTCTTAGTTACATTTCCACCAAATAATTCCTGAAGTTACTCCTCTTAATCTAAAGGAGCCACCTTAAAGAGTCAGTACTTGCATCTGCCATTGCCTACCTTGACCTCCGGTACTTTTAAAACCATGAATCAAGGATAAGGGGAAAGGCTGTTATGTCACTATCACATATCTATCACATAGCTTGGCATGCAGAAGGTCCCAGGTTCAATCCCCAGTATCTCCAGTAAAAAGGACAGGTAGTAGGTGATGTTTAAGACCTCTGTCTGAGACCCTGGAGAGTCTGAGTAGACAATACTGACTTTGATGGACCAAGGGGTCTAATTCAGTACAAGGCAGTTTCATGTGTTCACGTGTCTGTACTTTTGTAACAATAAACATATAATTGTGAAATTATATATTCATTGAGCTCTTTGTCTCATTCACATATATTGTACTATTAATAATAGGTAGAAAAAATACAATCTGTAGCTGATGAAGCAACAGCAATGCAAAAAGTACTAGACATTCAGTGTCAGCACAAGATAACTGAAATGGTAGCTCTCATGGAAAAACACAAGGTAAATTCTTTTTATTTGTATGCCCTTTTAGAATTCTGAGAATATTGAGTGGGCTCCATCATAAAATAGCTGTCATATGGACATTACTGTCAATGTGTTTGCCCCTGCCAATTGGATAGGTTTGAAACAGTCAACCATGTGTTATTATATTGACTCTGTATGGGGACATTCAATTCCTATACATAATTCCAATCGTAGCAAATTTTTCAAGCAGACTTGATGAATTTTATATTTCCCTCGTTCTTTCATATTGTTCTAATGAGACTGCTGTTAAGGCTTTCTTGTTTTGTTTGGCATTCCCTCAGTGATTCCTCCTTCCTGGCCCAGTGTTTTAATTGCTGTATTTATGTTTTGTGTGTATTTTAATTTTTATTGAAATCATTTTAATGTTGTTTTTTGGGGGAGGGTGATTTTAATGCTTTTAAAGTCTGATTTTTTTTCATGTATGTTTTAAATCATTAGCTGCATTGGTGGCCCTGCATTGGTGGCCCACTCAAAACCTACTGGTTATTCCCAGCCCCAAAGATGTCCACCTAGCCTTGACCAGAGCCTTCTCTGCTCTGGCACTAGCCTGGTGGAACAATCTCCCTGGTGAGAGCCAGGCCCTGCGTGATATAATGCAGTTCTGCAGGGCCCATAATATGGAAATGTCCCATCAGGCCTGTGATCGAGGTAGCAGCAATCCAACTACAATTGCCTGCCCTGCTTTGCTCTGCTGTGTTTAGCTCAGTTCTGTCTAGCAGCATTTTGATCCATCATAGCTGCTCTACTCATCTACCTGCTTCCCCTGCACTGTTTAGATCTATAGCTATATAGCAATGGGAACCTCATCTAATTCAGCAAATTGTCTTGCTGGCACCCCTTGAGGTTTTTATATAGTAATAATGTTTTGTATCTGTTTTATGGCTATATTTTATTTTTAAAGCTTTGTATGTTTTTAAGAATGTTGTAACCCACCCTGAGACTGCTGCATGGGAGAGGGTGGGCTAGAAGCCCAAACAAACAAACAAATAAATAAAGTTGGGATGCCATTTTTGTACATAAAATACATAAAATAAAAAGGTGGCCACATGCGCTTTGGCATGTTTAACAAGAAGCAGCTGGTTAAGTCTTTTAATTAATTATGTCTGTACTATTGTAATCAACCTATTATGTGGCTTCAGAATTTTATAGTATGTATATATGCTGATGACTCTGTTCATCTTGTCTGATCTGATTGTAACAAAGTTAGACAGAAAAATAGCTGTCATGGAGGATGCAGGAAACACAAAATGGCTATCATAAGAACTGGAGCCAATCACAAGGTATCAGGAGGTTCCAAGCCCAGCATCTCCCTACAGTGGAGGTAATTGTTTCCAAATGGGTTTTCTCTGCACAAATGTGATGTTGCTTCCTGGGCTTTTCTGAAACACTTTTTGCTCCAGTGAGGTGGAAAAGCATGTGGGTACCAGAAAACCCACTGCTGGGTACCATGGTGTTTACAGATACCACATTGGGTGCCATTGTCATAGAGGCTAGATTTCTTAGAAGAGACCCATACATGAAGGAGAGAATGGAGAATGCAGCTGAAGCTTTGCTTACTGTTTTCAGTGCAGCAGTTCTTTTTGCCAAAGAGACAAGATAACATTTTAAAAGAATATTTATTCTACAACTGTAGCAAAGCAACAAGCGTAGCTTCAACTATGTATGCTGTTTGATGGGTCTTTGACCGTAATAAATAATGATGATGATGATGATGCTTCAACTATGCAGTTTTCTTCTACACAGGTGTAGCCCTTATTTTAATTTCAGTCATTGTATATTTCATGGATTCATAAAGCTTAAAACAGAATAGTCTAAGTTAGAAACTAATTTTCATTTGTTTATTTGCGTAGCATGGCATTTGTCAGGGTGATAAGCCTGGCCCTGGACTTACCCGGGGCTGTTTTGTGGCCATGGGGGGGGGGGCAGGATTGGAGGAAGGTTTCTGTGCTCCCACAGCATTGGGCTGCAGGGATGCAGCTGTTGGCCTTCTGGAGTGAGCCTGGCTGCATCCCATTGGTCAGCCAATGACTGGCCTCCTGTTTGCCAGGAAAATGGTTTCGCCTGATTCCTGTGCCACACCAATGCTGTATGGGTGTATCAATAAAGTCATGGCCTGTTTTCACCCAAACTTGGTTTTGGCATGCATGTGTTTTTCACCTTGTTTCCTTCCATGCCACCCCACCTGCCCTTAGGACCACAATGATATAATTAGAAAGCTGTAGGTATATGTACCTTTACAGATGTTTGGGAATCAAGATGTCTACAATATCTAACTTGTTTATCCTCACAACCAGCTTAAGAGTTTGAGCTCTACAAGTGAGAACCCTCAACAACTTGTGGGAGGCATCTCATTTCCCCCTCTCCTGATATTTCCTCTATCTTCGACGTGGTCTCTGTGCTTCACACCCATGGGATACAGTGCGCCTGCGCTGGATTGATCGGTATTGTAGCAAGCTCTAACGGATTTTCGCACCCAGACCTCAGGCATGTGCAGGAACCCCACCACGCATGCCCAGAGGGGTGGGCGCGGACATCCCACCAGTGGATATTGGGTATTGGCTGTGAGGCTTTTGTGAGCTATTTCGCAGATAAAGTCCTGGCACTCCGCCGTGACCTCCCCGCCACAATTGAAACAGTGAGTGAACTCGAGGCCCCTTGCGCGTCTTCGGTTCCGGGTTTAGAATGTTTCGGCCTACTCAACCTGGACGAAGTTGACAGATTGCTCGTATCTGTACATCCAACCAAGTGCGACCTTGATCTGTGCCCCTCCTGGCTCATTAAGGCGGGCCACGGGTTTTTTTGAGGTGCTGTGCGGGAGATTATCAACGAGTCCCTTTTGGAGGGACAGTTCCCCGGGGCACTCAAGGAAGCGATGGTCCGTCCCCTCTTGAAAAAACCATCTTTGGACCTGGCCAAATTGGCTAACTACCGGGCGGTGTCCAATCTACCCTATTTGGGCAAACTCATTGAGAGCGTGGTGGCGATACAGCTACAGGGCTTCCTGGAGGATGCTTCAGTCCTAGATCCTTTCCAGTCCAGCTTTCACCCAGGTCATGGGACGGAGACAGTGTTGGTCGCCCTGACTGATGACCTCCGAAGGCATCTGGATCGAGGCGGTGTGGCGGCACTGTTATTGCTTGATCTGTCGACCACATTTGATACCGACCACCAGCTGCTGACCCACCACCTCACCAACATGGGGATTCAGGGGCTTGCCCTTCAATGATTTGCCTCTTTTCTTCAAGGTCAGGGACAAAGTGTGGCGATTGGGGATCAGCGGTCCTGGAGGCACCCTCTTGAGTGTGGGGTGCCTCAGGGGGCAGTGCTGTCCCCGATATTGTTCAACATCCCCTTGCCCAGATTGCCTGGAGGTATGGGCTTGGGTGTCATCAATATGCGGAGGACACCCCACTCTATCTGATGCTGGGCGGCCGGTCGGACTCCAACCCAGATGACCTTCATCGGGCATTGCAAGCTGTGGCTGGATGGCTCAGATTGAGTCAGCTAAAGCTAAACCTGGCGAAGACGGAGGTCCTGGTCCTAGGTCAGGTTGGTTCGGGGTCGGGACTCCCTCTCCCAACCTTCGATGGGGCGCCTCTGGTGCCAGCGTCGAGGGTTAGGAGTTTGGGTGTGCTCCTGGACTCCTGTTTAACGATGGAAGCCAATGTAGCAGCCACTGCCAAGTCGGCCTTTTATCATCTTCAGCTGGCTCAGCAGTTGGTTCCCTTCCTTGACCATGATGACCTGGCCACAGTGATCCATGCGATGGTCACCTCGAGGCTGGACTACTGTAACGCTCTCTATTTGGGGCTGCCTTTGTCGCAAATCTGGAAGCTGTGGCTAGTGCAGAATGGCAGCCAGGCTGCTGATGGGTCTCTCTAGATGAGACCATATCCGGCCTGTGCTGAAGGCAGTGCACTGGCTGCCAATAGCGTACCAGGTTCACTTCAAAGTGCTGGGTCTTACCTATAAAGCCCTCAATGGCCAGGGTCCAGCATACCTGAGGGACTGTCTTTCCCCATATATTCCCTCAAGGGCACTATGGTCGGGGGACCAACATTTTTTGGTTACCCCAGGCCCCAGGGACGTCAAACTTGCTGTAACCAGGGCCAGGGCCTTTTTGGTGACGGCTCCTACCTGGTGGAATGAGCTCCCGGAGGAGATTCGGGCCCTGCAGGACCTTGTGCAGTTCCGCAGGGCCTGCAAGATGGAGCTCTTCCGCCAGGCTTTTCAGTAGGAGCCGCCGCCACCACTGCACCGCTACCGCAAAGTGCGGGGATGCCATCGGGGTGCTTGATGGCCCTGGGCCGAAGATAGGAAGGCAGCGTTGTTTTGGAACTTGCTTCATTGTTCTGGGTCCATCTTCCAGAACCCATCTTGGAATTATGAACTTTCAGAGCACCAGCACTTTATTGTAATTTTGTATTGTTTTATTCTGCTTTTAACTGTCTTATTATGGCTTTGTGCCCTTATTATAAGCCACCCTGAGCTTGTTGGGGAGGGCGGGATATAAATTTGAATAATAAATAATAAAAATAATAAATAAGCCAATGTTCTGTCAGAGCTGTTCTTAAAAGAGCAGTTTCTCAGAGCTCTCTCAGTCCCACCTACCTCACAGGGTGTCTGTTGTGGGGAGGAGAAGGGAAAGGAGATTGGAAGCCACTCTGAGACTCCGAGTGAAGGATGGGATATAAATCCAATCTCCTCCTCTTTTTCTTCTTTACTGGGAATTTAGTGCTCAGGAGTCCAATCTGGATTACGTGCATAGTGCATGAGGGGAAGGGGCCCCTGCCTTCCTCCCATGCCATTTTCTTGGGGTGCTATTTACCCAGTTGGGATGACTAGTGCCCCCTCGGGCAGATTTGGGTGGGGAAATGGTACAGGGCAGGCATGTCTAACTTCGAACAGGTAGTGATCTACTTTTTCCGGCCAAAAGTGCCGGTAATCTACCACCATGAAAATAAAGTTTCAAATTAGTTTCAAATTAGATTTTAACCCACTAAAGTTGGGTTACACCGTGCCCCCCCATTTATAATGCACTTTCTGTTATTTACTAGTAAGCAAAATAAGCAAAAACAAAACAGTGAGACGAAGATCCAGAAAGAACTGCGAACATTTTTTACCGAAACCAGGAGACCAGGTGGGGCTGGTGATCTACCTGTGACTCCTCCATGATCTACTGGTAGATCGCGATCTACCTGTTGGACATACCTGGTATAGGGGAAGGCAGGAATTGCTTCTATCTGTGTGCCATGGTCCCTATCCAAATTGGGAGCCCGTGCACTTGAGAAATGAGCTCTGAGTAGGGAATTAGCAAATGATGTCTGACTAAAAGTTCCTGTGGTAGACATGTAGACAAGGGAATAATAAACCTGATTTTTTTTGTTTATCTTTGATATGTGTGCATGCCTATATTCATAGGGTATAGTGACCAGTTAACCTGGTTGGCCTGATATTAGTAGAAAAATATAATTTAGCTGCATATAAACTGAGAAAACGTAGCAAGATTTTAGAAAAGTATATGTTTGTGTGAAAAGACCTTGAGTAAGCCCAGGAAGCAGGAGAACAGGAATATGCCTAAAACTGAAACCATTTGGTCAATTGCAGTCTCCTTTGTTGTTGAATCTCTCTGAAGAAGGATTTATGGTCCAGTGCTCTGCATTAAAATGGCATAGCAATGGCCCTGCATCTCCCACACAGCATCCTGCTTTGTAGCACCAGGCACCAGGATGCCTGATAAGAGCCAAATATTGTGCCTCGATTCACACCTTGGGCGATTTCTCACTAGAGTTGCCTCCCGGCGCAGCCGCCGTTTGCCCCAACACAAACATGTTAATTTCACACCCGAGGCTGCGGGGCTGCATTTTGACTCGCGGCTTCGCCCGATTTCCTCCGCAGTTTCGTGATTCTGGGTTTTGAGGATCACGAAACTGCGGAGGGAATCGGGCGAAGCCGCGGGTCAAATGCAGTCCCACAGCCTCGGGTGTGAAATTAACATGTTTGTGTCGGGGCAAACAGGGCTGCGCTGCGAGGCAGCTCTAGTGAGAAATCGCCCCTTATCTCGGAAGCTCCCCATCCCATACAAATGTAAAGGGCCTTGAAGAATTCCAGATGAAGGCCTTAATGTTCTTAGGTCAAATAAACAATGCCAATGCCTGTAACCAAAGTGGGGTACACCAATGGAAGGATTCCAGCTCATATGATGCCAACCTACCTGGGACCAATTATGTTCTTTATTGATTGTAAACCAATGTGATGTCATTTTGGGTATAAGATTCTTGTTATGCCAATAAAGGTTTGTTGTTTGTGTTGGTATAAGATCCTTTGCCCTTCCTGTCTGGGACAGAGAGATCAGCTTGGCACCATTGGATGCTTAGGCATTACATTCTGTATCTCTTGTTCATTGCAATAAACAGTTATTCAACTCATTGGATTCCACCTGTGTGTCCTCCATCAGACCCCAAGGCCACACGGGGCACAGATTTGTGCATCAGACACATGTAGAATGTTACAGGCAGTTAAGCTCTTAGTTTCAATTACATCAGCACACAGAGTAAGCTAATTTAGAACTTTAAGACAAAGTTCACAAGGACAAATTAGTTCTTCAGCCTAGCCTACAATTTTTGTCAACTTAGCCTGCAGTTTTTGCCAACACATTCATGTTAATGAAGGCACTGTATTTACTGTTTTCCCCCACACTGACCTTGTGGATAGAAAAAAAAGAACCATTATTCAGATCTTAAAAGAATATCATTCTATTGGGAAAATAACAAAAGGATTTAGAAAAGACCTCTGTTATGGTAGACTTCAAAAAAGGTAGAAGAGCTGTTCAATCTATTTTGCATTGGTTTATTTTCTTATAAGAACATGGTACCAACTAGCCCAAGTGAACTGCCTGCTACAAATTCAAGCCCATTCAACAAGAGACGATGCATCTTTGGCAACATTCTTAAATGGAATCACCGTGGAGGACATTTGTAAACTGCAACATGGTTCTTATCTCACACATGCTAAGTCACTCAGTTCTCACACCCAGAATTAAACTTCGTTGGTCTTAAAGGTCCACTGGACTCAAACTTAGTTCATTTTCAAGGCTTCTGTGCAGTCCCACATGGGACTGCAGTACTGCAGGCCTACCACCGGGAGGAGCTAGCGAGCATTTTCCTCAAATTTTCATCCCAAGAGGGCCAGGCTCCGTACAGGAGGTGGTTGTCGACCCAAAATACCACCTGACCTGGGCGGAGCCTGCCCTCTCCCCTCAGTTCTCTTTCTGCTGCCATCGAAAGAGGACTAGTGTACAGCAAGCTGAGTTGTCGCTGAGGGGAAGAATTTTTCTCCTCAGAGATGTTGTCGAAAGAGAAGAAAAAAGAGAAACAGAAAGTGCCCCTCTTCAAGAAATGTAAGATCTGTAGGGCCAAAATGGTTCAAACAGATGAGCACTCTGCTTGTGTGCTCTGTCTGGGGGAGACCCATAATATGGCTGCCTGTAACGCCTATAAGGCCCTTACTTCAAGGGCTCGTGAAGGGAGAAAAGCCCGCCTGAAGGCAGCACTGTGGGAGAGGGCCCTTTCTGCGTCATCCACTGGAGAACGGAAGAAGGTTGAGACGCCATCAGTGTGCTCGGCACCAGTGACAACACAAATCTCCCCAGCGGTCGTCCAGTCTAGAGCTGGCCCATAGCCGTCGGCCAAAAAGGCCAAGAAAAAGAAAAACCAGCAGGAGAGGTCTTCGCCTCTGATAAGGGCTGGTACTGAAGGGGTCGGATCCATCGCTTCGCCACCAACTCGGCGCCAACGATCTCGTTCGCCTCGGTGCCGTGATTTGTCGACACCACATTTGATGTTGAGAGGCTGTTCGCCACGGCGCCGAGAAAGTCGCTCGGCACCGAACGACCAGAGTCAAGCTGGCTCGGCACCGATCATCGGTACCAAAGGTTCTCCGCTGTTGGAGCTCTGCCGTGCAGACCAATCGCCTTCTCCAGACCTGCTGTTCATAGGTTCCATGAGTCCGGCCCCGTCTCTGGAGTTAGAGATGCCCCTGCCTTGGCATCCCTGTCACTGCGCCCAGAGATCTTCTGCAGGCCAGAGGCAATGATCACTGTCACCCATACCCAGCCGTGGGGAACAAATCGATTATGCCTCCTATGACACAGAGAATGTCGCCTTAGCGATGGACTCTCACTCAGATGCCGAGTCTGACTTGAGGTCACTTACTTCACCTGCGGAAGTGATTGCAGATCTGAACTCAGTATTCCCGTCCGAATATCTATCGTCTTTCGCAGACCAGATAGTGCGGATGGTGAAAGCATTGGACTTGAAACATGAGGCTTCTCAGCAGTGGACCCAAGATCTGCTGATGCAAGCCCTTTTTACCCCAGACACCGGGTCAGTGGCGCTACCGTGTCTTCAGGGGTTGCAGGAGGTGATGATGCTGGCATGGAAGCATCCGGCCTCCATGACTCCATCCAGCAGGAGACTGGAAGGACACTATAAAGTCATTGCCTCTGAGGTGCAATTTCTGGTTCGGCATACGTCACCTAACTCTTTTATTGCTGAAGTCATACCGGCTTGTACGCGGTTTGGAGCCCGTACTGTTCCCAGTGATAGGGAAGGCCGCAAACTAGACACAATAGGCAGAAAGGCCTATTCTGCTGGGGCCATGGGGCTACGCATAGCTACTTTTCAGGCAGTTATGGGACTCTATAACCGTCTTTTATGGGATAAGTTATCGCCTTATCTAGATCAACTTCCCCAGGACCAGAGATGTCTGGCAAAGGTCATAGCCGAGGAGGCGAAGCGTCTAGAAAAGTGGCAAGTTAATGCTGCACGGCATAATGCTGATTGCCACAGTTGATCTATGGGGTCGGCCATAGTATTACGTAGGCATGCATGGCTTAGATCCAACGCTCCCCCTTGATACGCAAGCTAAACTTGAGGATCTCCCCTTTGAAGGGAGAGAGTTGTTTAGTCAGGAGACCGACGAGGTCTTAGAATGCATTAGGAAGTACAAGTTACAAGCCAACTAGTTTGGCATCATGGCTTTCTCTCATGCTCCACAAAAGTCCAGGTATTGACCTAGACCTTCACGGTGTTCACAATACCCGCCCATACCGTTACCATGAGTCCGGCCTGAGGCAACCCTACCAGCCTCCTAGGCAGACATACCAGGCGCCCTATCAAAGTAGGCGTCAGAGATCAAGACTCCTGTCAGGAAATAGGTCTCAACGAGACCAACCCTCTAGGGGGACGGATCTCTCCTGACTAGACCCAATCCCACACTTTGGGGTTCGGTTATCCCTGTTGTACGACAGGTGGTTGTCAATTACGTCTGATAACTGGGTGATCTATAATACGGAATGGTTATCTGTTGGAACTCTTATGTTACCCACCAGTATCCGCTGTGTGTTTCTGTCGAGACGACGTCGGACAGACGTTATCAGAACTGGTTTCTTCACTGTTGACAAAAGGGGCCATTCAAGAGGTATCGTCTGATGATGGCCCTGGGTTCTAGTCGCCCTTTTTTTCTCATAGACAAAAAAGATGGAGGGCAGAGACCTATTTTACACTTACGGAACCTTAATAAGTTCCTTCAGAAACCTAGGTTCCATATGCTGTCAATACAGAAATTTCTATGCTTCCATCATTGTGGGCGTTCCTTCCAATATAGGGTGTTACCATTTGGGTTGGCATCTGCCCCCAGGATGTTCACAAAATGTTTGTCTGTTGTGGTGGAATACCTCAGGTTGAAAGGATGTACCCTTTACCCCTATTTGGATGATTGGTTACTGGTCGCAGATACACCTGACGTGCTCTGCTCCCATGTTCACTTGGTGTTGAGCACCTTACAATCCTTGGGGTTGTTAGTCAATATCCGAAAATCACATCTTTTTCCTACCCAGAAGATTGAAATTGTGGGAGCTGTACTCGATTCTGTCTCAGCGAGAGCCTACCTCCCTACACCTGGGGCTGAGCGTATTGTCGTGCTCATACGTGCCCTCCACCGTCTTAGGTGGTGGCATGTTTCTTTTTTCCAATGTCTGTTGAGCCATTTATCTGCAACTACAGCAGTGTCCCATTTGCCAGACTACATATGAGTGTACACAAAGATTGGTTCGTGCATAATTTTCATGCCCCTCTAGACTCACCTACGTTAAGCTTAACCATTCCTAGGGTAGTCCTCAGATCCTTATTGTAGTGGCTTTCACCTTCAAAAGTGGGAGCAGGCGTCCCTTTTGGGATGCAGACACAAGATGTGCATCTTGTACAGATGCCTCCCTGATAGGCTGGGGCGCACACTGTGGGACGTTGGTACCACAGGGTCAATGGACCCGAGAGGACTCGAGACTGCATATCAACAACCTTGAGATGTGAGCAATAAGACGTACCTTCTCCTCTTTTGCAGCTCACCTGCAAGGACAGTCGGTGATGCTCCACATAGACAACACCACTGTTCAATTCTATATAAACAAACAAGGGGGTACCGCATCTGTGCCCCTCACCAGGGAAACCCTAAAATTATGGCACCACGTCATACAAATAAATGCCCACGTTACGGCCATGCATATAGCAGGCCACTTGAATACTCGTGCCGACCGGCTGAGCAGAGTGTTCCAAAACACTTACCTCAATGCTCACTACCTCCATCCACTGTTTCACCAATGGGGCACATCAAGTGTGGATCTCTTTGCCAGTCCACACAACACCAAGTGCAAAAGGTTTTGTTCAAGGGCTGTTCTGCAGACACAAGATGTGCATCTTGTACAGATGCCTCCCTGATAGGCTGGGGCGCACCCTTTGCCCCTTCTCAACTGCATAGTGCCAAAGGCTCAGGCGGAGGGTGCAAACCTCATAGTAATAGCACCTTTCTGGCCCTGCAGGCCATGGTTTCCAAACCTGTGGACATTAGCAAAGGGACAGTTCCATGTGTTCCCGGTCTGCAGAGCTTCTCCCGTCCGCTCCGGGGATTCCGGCCCTCAAGCTGACAGCGTGGAGGTGCCGGCCCACTCAGTCTACTGCCCTGAGGTCCAAGACGTACTGTTAGCTGCCCGTAAACAGTCTACACGGTGTTCTTAAAGAGGCGAAGTTCAAATGTTTTCCTACCTGGATGTCGGGTAGGGGACTGGACCCTACTACGTGTGGGTTGCCTGTAGTACTGGAGTTTTTGATTCCTCTTAAATCGGAAGGGTTATCTAACTCCTCCGTTAAGGTATACTTAGCTGCCATTTCAGCATACCATGTACCTGTTAAGGGACTCTATTTTTTCCTCTGATGATGCAAAGAGGTTTCTTCGGGGTCTCAAGAATTTGTATCCCCCGTTCCAGTTACCACTGCCTCTTTGGAGTCTATCTCAGTTGGTACATAAGCCATTTGAAACCCTAGCTACATGTGAGCTTTCAGTTTTGTCTTACGAAGTAGCGTTTTTAGTACCAATTACGTCCGCGAGACGAGTTAGGGAATTGGCGGCGCTGTCCAGAGTCGCCATTCCTCAGATTTCATAATGACAGGGTAGTACTTCGTCCACGCCTGGATTTTCTACCCAAGGTGGTATCCAGGTTCCATCTGTCACAGAATGTGGTGTTACCTGTATTTTTTCCCGAACCACTCCTCGGATGCAGAGCGCACTTTACATTCACTCGATATCAGGCACGTTTTGTTTTTCTATCTACACAGAACGCAGCCTTTTCGTAAAGTGTCTGCTTTATTCGTATGCTTTGGTGGGTGGACCGAAACAGGGTACAGCTGCCTCGTCGCAGACTATTTCCCGCTGGCTTTGCAAAGCTATACAATTGGCGTATGAAGGGGCGGGTAAACAATGCCCCTTGGTGTTGTCTGCACACTCGACCCGGGCCCAAGCGGTGTCAGCGGCATTTCAGGCAGGATTGCCCCTGCTGGAGGTGTGCAGAGCGGCCACGTGGTCGACGCCTTCAATGTTCGTCAAGTACTATGCGATGGATGTTGATACGAGGAGGGATGCAGCGATGGGCACGGCTGTGCTGCAGTCAATTTTCCGCTGAAGTCTCCCACTCCCTCCTCCAAGTGAGTAAAACTTGCTACTCTCCCATGTGGGACTGCACAGAAGCCTTGAAAATGAAAACGGTGGTTGCTTACCTGTAACCGTTGTTCATTGAGAGTGGCTTCTGTGCAGGCACACATCCCTCCCTCCTTCCCTGCTGTGGGAGTCTTCTGCTCTAATAATGTGGCAGAAGGAGAACTGAGGGGAGAGGGCAGGCTCCGCCCAAGTCAGGTGGTATTTTGGGCGGAAAACCACCTCCTGTACGGAGCCTGGCCCTCTTGGGATGAAAATTTGAGAAAAATGCTCGCTAGCTCCTCCCGGTGGTAGGCCTGCAGTACTGCAGTCCCATGTGTGCCTGCACAGAAGCCACTCTCAATGAACAACGGTTACAGGTAAGCAACCACCGTTTTCTCACATCTGTTGTTAACTCTTTTATTATCTGTATGCTAATTTGCTATTCACAGCTTTTATCAATTGCTTTAATCCAGTCTTAGCGCAGTTACTATTGCGCAGTTACTTATGCATCTTGACTCTAACTAGCCCTTCCTGGCAACTAACCCCCCATCCTGTGCTCTCTCTACCTATATGTAAGGCTTGAGGAAGTCTGTTTCAATGTATCTGAAGGTGTGCATGCACATAAAAGCTTATACCCAAAATTAAACTTTGTTGGTCTGAAAGGTGCTACTGGACTCACACTTTGTTCTGTTGCTTCAGACCAATATGGCTACCCACTTGAATCTATAGTGTCTCCATTTATTTATTTATTTACAATATTTATACTTTGCCTTTCTTACTGGGCCTTAAGGCGGATTATGTAGAGTAAATCTACAACCAACAGGATCAGACATCCAATAAACAATGCAATAGAATGTGGATTTTTTGAAATCTGGAACCAGCCAGAAATCTGAGACAGGACTGAAGCAAAAAAAAAATAAATGTAATAGGATCCTACTTATAGCAACAGGCAGTACAAACTATACCCAGCAGTACAGACTGCAGTCCCTAACTCTTTACCCAAGTATCTTTTTGAACCATTTTGTTACCATATAGACTTTTTTTACTTGTATAGAAGAGCCCTCTGAAATAATTCAGTTTTGCAAAATTTGTGGAAAGCCTTTCTCAAATATTAGTCCCTGGATATTAATGCCAGAAAAGAAGATGTTGGGAAAGCAGACCTGCACTCCTTATTTGTTTGAGACCCTTATATCCACCATTAAAGGATAAGCAGCTTTCTAGTCTCCCACAAGGGGACTGCACAGAGATCACAACAGTGAAAACAGTGCTGCATGGTCAAAGGGTCATATGTGCAGTCACACATCTCTTTCTCCAACCCCACGGTGGGGTTTCACAATACTTGGCTAAGTTTTCATGGTGGCCCAGAAAACTGAGGAATGAAGCATGCCCTGACTTGCACAATGCCGGTGTGTGTGTGTGATAAATGGGAGGGGGACCACCTAACACTGATATGAATTCAATAATCTTCTGTGGCAGGCTTGCACAGTTCACACGTGTGACTTCACAATGACCAACTGACAGCAGCTAGAGCTAAATACAACCCTATTATGTATATAACAATGTCTTGCCAAAATATATTTTAAAATGTTAAAGACATTGAAAAATGTTGCATGTTTGCCTAAGGTGCACAATAGCTCAGCTTTAGTACTACCATTTACTATTTTTGGTATGCAGAGAAAGAAATTCCACTTGCACCCTTTGTGCTGCAGCCCCTTAGTGTCTGCAGTAAAGCACTGGGATTACAGTTGGGGTAGAACCAGCATAAAGAGGAGACACTCACCCCATGAGCAGGCAGAAGGGCTTGCTGCCACTGCCAAAGTCTCTTTTGATCCAAACCTTTGTGTTAATAACATATTATTGTCTTTTCCACTCAGCGTCAATATGATAAAACAATTGAAGAAAAGGATGCAGAACTAGAATACTATAAGACAAAAGAACAACAGCTAACATCATCAATAAGAACTTTGGTAAGAACTATACTGACTAACTTTAAAGTAATTTTCAGCTTATACACCTAGTGTGGCTAAATCTATCAAAATTGGAACTGTAATAAAAGAGTCAGATGTAGTCAGAACCAAGCTTCATTATTTATATCTCCTTTTTCTGACAATTGTCTCCCCAAAAATCCCTAACAAAGGCCATGCCTACAGACTTACGCTTTTAAAAGACAAGACACAGGGGAAGGGGAAGTGAAGAGTGTCAGGTCTCCCAGTTAAGGCACTCTCCACAACACACTTAAGCAGTGGTAGTTTATTGACATATGCTTACTTTTGGAAACTTGCTCTGTGTCAGAACTGAGAAAAAGTGTGAAAAATCCAGTTATAGGTAAGGCTATTAACACCCCACATCACATCCATACATCACCATCCAGCCCCCTAGGTCTCTGTGGCAACCCTGACAGATATACGACACCTTATCAATACTAGGATGGCAGAAGAGTCTCCAAGGTCAGCTCCCATGGGAATTGGCATTGGGGCACAGCTTAACGAAATGGTTATGGCTGCTACAAGCATTCACTCTCAACACCCCATGCACTCCCCTCAGGAATCCCCTCCCCCCAATATTATGGCAAGCAGTGAAGTGAATTATAAAGAAACGAAACTAAGCTTGGCAAAGGGAAATGGTGGATTAAATTTATATCCTATTGGGATAGGCTGATCTTCCCTCACTGGAGTTCTTACATGGATGGGAGTGGTACAAGTATCCTGAGTGCTCTGGCCAATCACAGAGGCTAGCTAGACTCAGGGAAACTGACAGTAGGAGGAGAGGAACTGGCAGGGAGGGGAGAATTTTCTCCATTTGCCTACTTTTTGTATGGCAGATTTGGTCCCACAGGTTGCTAGAGCCTGGCTGTAAATGACCATCCAGTTTTGAGATATAGGGAAAGTTAAACTTGCAACTTTTCCAAAGTTCCTTCCTATTTTCCCCCAGGGATTCTAAAAACAAAAGTTGTGTAATGCCCCTCTTGACCAACAAAAATAATACAACATAGTGTGCGAAATAATCAGTTCTATGGAACTCTTCATCAGACTGGATACTAAAATACAAAAAGGAAGAGAAAAAAAGCTTTTTTAGGCCATGATCTTAAAAAATCCTTTCTCTGCATCCTGGATAGACTGCTCTTCAAACTCTAATGGGCTTAGGGCATGGGTAGTATCTGGCTGCATTCATGGCCTTCTGGAAAGGATGCAAAAATGGACACTATCCAACTGAACATATGAAGTCTAGCAGTTTATTATATGTCTCTCGGGGCCTGTCTCTCCTTGTTAAGATCTTTATTAAAGATATGTGTGATTTCTACCAATTCCACTTTTTCACTGCTGACCATTATGCTGCATTCCTGTTCTGCTGCTGAGGGCCACTTGACACTCAGGGCCTAACTGCAAGAGATGTTTGTTGCGAAACAGGTCTCCTCAACCTGAATTGCATCACACATCTCATGTAGTTAGGCCGTCAGAAGCATCTTCAGGGGCAGGTCACAGGAAGCTGTAGAGAGAAAGGGTAGATATCCATTCTGTGACCTTTTTCTGTTCTTAGGAATGGACCCATGAAGCATGGAAATGTACAAACTCCAAAAGTAAAATAAATTCATTGGTGTTTTTTTTAATATAATTCTTTATTTTTTTAATTTAATATTTAAAATTAAATATAATCTTTTAAATTTAGCAGTACGGCCTGTTTGAAATGAAACACCAATTCTTCATATTCTGTCAAATTGTTATTTTTATTTTCTAAAGTTATAGAGCATATAAATGTGAGTTTTCAAATAGTCCAGTAAAACAAGTATGTCTCTAATTTTCGCCTAATTGTGATTTCTAGGAAAATGAGCTTGCTTGTAAGACAAATAAACTTTCCTCCATTCAAGAGCAGCTTAAAAGAGAAATAGAAGAGAAGGTATTTCTTGACCATAACTTTCTTTTTAAAATAATTCTATGAATATGATGCTCTAGGTTGATTCATGTCTCTCAGGAACCCAAGAACTTCAAAATACTATTCTAAGTTAGTATTATTGCAGGAATAATTAGTTCTGAGTGAATCTGCCTTACAACTCTGTTGCATTTTATCCCACTGTTCTTCCAAGGAGCTCAGGGTGGTGTGCATGGTTTTCACTTCCTCCATTTTATGCTCACAGTAACCCTGTGAAGTAGATGCTTGACCCAAGGTCATCCAGTGAGCATCATGGCAAAACAGGGATCTGAACAAAGGAAAAGGGGAAAACAAACTCAACCCCAAAAATACCGATAATGTTGGAAGGGTCAAGCTACCTCAAATAAAATATTCTCAATCTTCTTCGTGGGCTCTGTGCATCACACATCTGGGATATAGTGCGCCTGTGCTGACCCCGATCGGTATCATGGAAAGAAAAAGGGATTTTCACGCCTGCTCCCCAGTCACTTGCCGGGCTCCACTGCACATGACTAGGGGAGGGGCACGACGATCCCGACAGTTCCCTTCTGACAGCTGCGCTGGTAGGATCTTCTCCGCCTTGGTTGGTAAAACTTTGGGGCCTTTGGGTCTCTTCTCCCCTTTTTCTCGGATTGTTAGTTAGTTAGGAAAGTAGTTTTTGTAGTTAGTTACTTTGGACGTAAAATCTCTGCCTCGGCAGATCTTCTCTGCCCCCCCCCCTCCGTCCTATGGCCAAATGGTGGGGTTTCTTCAAATGGTGCTGGAAGTGTGGTAGTAAAATTGCACCCCCTGTTGGACACTCCCTTTACCTACTGTGCCTGGGGGAATTGCACCGAGTAGACTCCTGTTTCCACTGTGCAAAATTCTCCAAACAGAACAGAAAGAATCGGGTGGCTAGACTCCGTGTGGTGTTGTTGGAGCTAGCACTTTCACAGATGGCATAATCACAAGATACATCGGGGCACTCTTCGGTGTCGACTCCTGCACCGGGATCGATGGCTGCGCTGTCTCCGACACCGGCCCATGTCACGCCGACAGATCAGTGCTAAAACACCCGATCCCAGCACCCCAGTCCAATGTCCATACTCCCTCCAAGAAACACAGGGAGGGCAAGGACGATTGGCATATCAAGCATAAGAAGCACAAAAAGGGCTCCCCGACCAAGACCCCATCGACCCTTCACTGGGCTGCGGGAGCAATGTCCTCAGGAGCTGCTTTGCTTGATTTATCTGGCCATGGGCAGCCACAAGGTGCACCTCATTCACCTTCGCTATGCCCCATCCAGTTCACAGACTCTGAGCAGGATATGGACTTAACCCAGGTCCCCCGCTCCCCCAGTGTCGAAAGTCTACAATCGGAACACGGAGCGGGCACCTCTGTATATCCTTCTCCGCATGGACACAATGATCGGGATCACCCTGCGGGATCTTTCCACCCCCCTCCTCCCACTTGGGACCAACGCCAATGGCAGTATCTGTATGGGGCCTATCCATTTCCTGAAGGCATGCCATGGCTTCTCCCATGTCCGCTGATGGAATGGGATCGCCAGTCCTCTTCATCCTGGCTCTCTCGGTATTGGGACCCTCCCCCGATGCCGAAGTTCGTCAGACTGCAACCATCACAACCGATAGCCAAGCATCATAACCCTCTGCTGTCGATACCAACAAGGTTTAAAGAACCATCAGAACCGACGCCATCGACATCGATTCTCTAAATGTCATTTTCTGAACCCTCCGATCGTTCTGACTCTTCTGATTCATCACAGTCTGGTGACGAGAACCCACCTCCTCCAGTGGAACCCTCTCCACCGCAACAAGTAGGGTATGATCTCCCAATATCCCCTTCTGAAGATATTAAGTCTTATGGGGACTTTGTTAAGCGAATGGCCAATATAGCTCTGTCAACTGTCCAACCGCCTCCAGCAGTTACGGACTCAGTTTTTTACATCATCCAGATGGACACCTCAACAGCCGTCACTCTCCCCATGACCTCGGTCCTCTTGCAAATGGCCAAGGCTCCCTGGTTGCATCCTTCTTCCATCCCTATTTTCAGCAAGCAGCTGGATCATATGTATAAGGTACAAGAGACGGGTGCTGAATTTTTTCTGTTCATCCACCCTAAGCCGAACTTCGTGGTTGTTAACTCCACAACTAAAGGCAAGTGCAGTCATTCCACACCCTCTGATAAGGAGGGAAGGAAATTAGACTCCTTTGGTAGAAAATTCTACTCCGCATGAGCATTGGGCATCAAAACCTCCAATTATACTGCCTGTATGGGACGATATCAGTATACCCTATGGGAACAGATGTCCAAATTTATTGCTGCTCTCTCAGATGACCTCAACTGCCAAGCTAGGCGAATCCAGAAGGAGGGCATGTTTCTGGCGAAGCATCAACTCAATGCCTCCAAGCACATGTTAGATGTTGCAGCCAAGACCCTCACCTCGTCTATCGCCCTTCGGCGCCATGCTTGGCTGTGATCCACGGCACTACAACAGGACGCCAAGGCTATTGTCGAGGACCTTCCCTTTGAAGGTGATGGGCTCTTTAGTTCTACCACTGATATGGTGTTGCAAGAGCTTGATAAGAACATCAACATGACTCGCAACTTAGGGGTCACATCAATCTCTAAGCACAGCAAAGGTAAACCTTGGAATAAGCAGTGGTCTTGCAGAGCCTCATCAAAATCCTCGCCTGAGCTACAATGGCAAAGATCCCCAAGCAGCTCCTCGCACCCTTACGGGGGAAATCTAAGTTCTTGTCAGCCTCACAATCTAGAGCAAAGGCTCCGAAGGTTCCTAAGCAGAGTCTTTGATTTCAACTCTCTTCCAGTGCCCCCCACTCGCCTGTTTTCCTACTTGCCTGCTTGGCAGCAAATAACGTCAGACCAATGGGTCCTTTCAATCACCAAGGAGGGATACCTTATAGAGTTTTATCTGTTGTATATTCATCTTTTATAATTGAGTTTAAGACCTTTGGTCATAGAAGCTAATAAACATAAGTAAGTAAGTAGAGTTTTACCAGATCCCTACAGCTGCCAACTTGGTAGTCACCCCATCCTTAGACACGCTCTTAATAGAGATCCAAAACCTCCTCCAGAAAGATGCCATAGAACCAGTTCCTGTATCCCAGCATCAAACAGGTTTTTATTCACATTATTTCATGGTCCCAAAGAAGGACGGAGGCCTCTGTCCCATTATAGACCTCAGAAACTTAAACTGCTTCATCACCTACAAGAAATTCAGGATGACAACTTTGCAGAACATCCTCCCACTCCTAAACTGGGGAGTATGGTTGGTGACTCTGGATCAGAGGTCATTTCGGGGGGGATCGCGGGGGAACGCAGTTCCCCCAGGTGAGGTGCGGGGGGCGGGGCACACGATGAAGCCCCGCCCCCTGCTTCCAGCCGCCCCGCTTCCGGCCCTCATTCAGCCAGGAGGAGGCAGGAGAAGAGGGAGGGTAGGTTGCTTCCTCCCCGCCTCTCCCCACTCCTGCATGCCTGCGGCCAGGGAGGGTCTTGGCGGGGCTTCCTCGCACTCCCGCTGGCCTTGCAGGTCCACCGCCGGGCCCCTGATGTCAGGGGGTGTGGCATATGCTAATGAGTTATGCTAATGAGTTCCCCTAGCTCTTTTTCTATGAAATGACCCCTGCTCTGGATCTCCAAGAGGCGCATTTCCACATGCCCATTCATCCAACACACAGGATGTTTCTGCAGTTCGCAGTAGAAAACAGGCATTTCCAGTACAAAGCCCTTCCTTTTGGTTTGTCCACAGCACCCTGAGTCTTTACGAAGGTGATGGTGGTCATCGTGACATACCTTCGATTAAAGGGCATCCAAATAATCCCATACATCGACAACTGGTTGTTGGTGGCAGATTCCGAGACCTCCCTACTCAGCCACATCAGAGATTGATCGATATAGAAATGCAAGAACTTAGAAGCCTTGCTACTGGGCATTGCTCTCTCATTCATTGGGGATTTCTCTTAATGGGCCGCTCCCAGAGTATTTTTCCTTTCTGATTGATCCCTATATTAGAAGGGTATTCACGCTGGCCCATTTTAATGTGCTCCCCTCAGCTGTGTTATATGGGAGATTTAAAAAAAATACCATTCCTGGATAGGTTATGTCCCTGTGGGCTAAAGGAGATTGAAGGAACGGACCATGTACTTCTGATTTGTAGATTTTACCAGGATTTGTGCGCTTATCACCTTGGCCCTATACTGCAAACCCTGGAGGGCAAATCTGAGGAAAGTAAGATAATGAACCTTCTAGCCTCAAACAGGGCTGATACCATCGAAGAGGTGGCAAACTTCCTTTACAGAGCGTATAGGAGGAGAAGTTCTTTTTTGGCAGAAGGGATAGTGAATTAACTGTTTTGCGTGCCTACCGCCTCTGTACCTAAGGCTGCTGCTGCTGTTATGCCAATAAAGGTTTGTTGTGTGTTGTGTGTGTGTATGGAACACAGTGAACAGCACCTGTTTTACAAGTTACAAGTTACTCAGCCACATCAGCCTAACTTTGACTACCCTAGAAACCTTGGGACTCAAGGTAAATCTCAAAAAATCAATGTTACTCCCCTCCACACGAGTACAGTTTATGGGAGCGATCCTGGACTCCACCGTATGCAAAGCGTTTCTCCCTCCCCAAAGAGCAGGGGACATTGTCAATCTCATAGATCTCTTCTGTCAGAGAGGAGATGCCTCTGTGAGGCAAATCCAGTGATTATTGGGGCTAATGGTGGCCACCACTGCAGTAATTGTCTTTGCCAAACTTCAGATGCTGCCACTGCAACTGTGGTTTGTGCGGAGATTCCGTCCATAATGACAACCTCAATCTCAAAGGTTCATTCTCCTATCAACTGTATTAGCTTCACTACTCTGGTGGAGGAGTCTGCAGAATCTCCTAGCGGGAGCCCTGTTCCACCCTTCAACCCCAACACTGACACTGACCACAGATGTGTCTCTTTGGGGCTGGGGAGCTCATCTCAAAGGAATTTGTGTAGGGGCTCAATGGGAACCTCATGTAGCCCACTGCCACATCAATTTCCTGGAACTGCTAGCTATCCAGTATGCACTCAGATCTTTCCGTCACTTAGTGGCCCAACAGGTGATCGCTGTTCTCACCGACAACACCACAACCCTATGCTATATTAACCCTATGCTATATCAACCCTGCTCTTCCTCAGTAGCATATTCATATCAACCCTATGCTATATCAACCATCCAAGGGACTTTGTTGACTGGCCCTGGAAATCTGGGACAAATGCCATCTGCTGGGGGCTCTGAACGTACAGGCAGACTTCCTGAGCAGAGGAGGTGCATCGTGGCATGAGTGGGAACTCAATTTGATGTACCTTCAGCCGCTATTTCACAACTGGGGTCACCCAGATGTGGATGTGTTTGTGACACATCAGAACAAGAAATGTCGTCTGTTCTGTTCCAGAGTGGGGGCAGACTCACTGTCCCTGCGGGATGGTCTTCTCTTCCCATGGTCACACAGGCATGTGTTCCTCTTCCCCCCAATTCTCTGCTTACCAAAGTAATCATCAAAATAATGAGGGAAAGACCACGGTGTATCCTGGTGACTCCATGGTGGCCCCAACAGCACTGGTTCCCCACTCTGCTCCACCTATCAAAGGGCTCCTTCACTCACTTTCCTCCGGCACCAGATCGTCTCCTCGCTCAGAAGGGGCAGGTACTACATCACGATGTACCGCACCTCAAGCTCACTGCATGGAGGATCCTGTTTTAACACTCAGAGACAGGATAGACCATGTCCTATTGAACTGTCACAAACCGTCTACACGAGCTTCTTATGCCGGGAAGTGGAAGAAATTCTTATCTTACCTTTGTTCATTGGGATTGCCACCGCCTCCGTTGGACTTAATGGCGATCTTTGGTTTCTTATTGTCCCGCTTAGACTCGGGCCTTAGTTGTGCCTTGTTGAAGGTGTATTTAGCTGCCATTTCTGCTAATCATCCAGCAGTGGATGGCCACTCTGTATTCTCTCACCTACAGACCAAAAGGTTCCTTAAGGGCTTGAACCACCTCTTCCCTCCATTGCCTGGCCCCACTCCGGTGTGGGACCTACCCCTGGTGCTCACTAGACTCATGGACAGACCTTTCGAGCCTATGGCTACTTGTAGTTTGCAACTTCTGTCCTGGAAGATGGCCTTCTTAGTGGCCATCACGTCCACTAGAAGGGTGAGTGAACTGTCAGCGCTTCGTTGTGATTCCCCATATCTGAGCTTTCGTCATGATGGGGTTGTGTTGGCTCCAGATGTTTCGTTCCTGCCTAAAGTGGTTTTGGAGTTTCATCTGCAGGCTGACATTGTTCTCCCGGGGTTCTTCCCATCCCCTAAGACCAATGAGGTCCGTCTTCATTCACTGGACGTCAAACGGGCTTTGCTTTTTTACCTGAATAGGATGCGGCCTTTCAGAAAGTTACCAGCCCTGTTCTTTTCCCATGCCTTACCTGCTCAGGGTAAGAAGCTGTCGTTCCAGCATCTATCCAAATGGATCGTGGAGATGATCAAAATCTGCTAGTTACTGGCAAAGAAGCTGCTCCTGGTCCCACTCCGGGCACATTCCACCCGGGCAGTAGTGGCATTCACAGCCTTCCTGCGAGGTGCATCACTCAGAGATATCAGCAATGCAGCTACTTGGGCCACTCTGCACACATTCATGAAGCATTATACCCTAGATGTGCATCTTCATCAATGTTCTGTGGTTGGATGAGCTGTGTTGCAGGCGGCACAGATCTAGGACCTTCAGCTCCCTCCTCCAGGTAAGTATGTTTGATTGTTAATCTCCCAGAGGTGTGATGCACTTAGACCATGAAGAAGATAAACAGGTTACTTACCTGTAACTGATGATCTTCGAGTGGTCATCTGTGCATTCACACCACCCGCCCTCCTTCCCCTCTGCTTTCGGTCCTTTCCTTTCTTTGGAGACTGAGGGCAGCAGTCAGAAGGAACTGGCGGGATCGTTGTGCCCCTCCCTTAGTCAGGCACAGTGGAGCCTGGCACATGACGGGGGAGCGGGCGCGAAAATCCCTTTTGCTTTCCATGATATCGATTGGGGTTGGCGCAGGCACACTATATCCCAGAGGTGTGAATGCACAGATGACCACTCGAAGATCATCAGTTACAGGTAAGCAATCTCTCTCTCTCTCTCTCTCTCTCTCTCTCTCTCTCTCTCTCTCTCTCTCTCTCACACACACACACACACACACACACATACTAGAACTCCATATCTAGTCAACATCTCCAAAGACATACTTAGAGCATCCTTTACTTCCCTACGGTTTCAATCAGTGTCAGCGGCAATTTTGGAGGGCCACTTTAATCAAACTCCATTGGCCCATCGTCTATGTATTTGTGGCACCCATGTACTCAAGGACTTACCTCATTACCTTTTGCCCACTGTACTCCAGTCCGAGGGCTAAATTTTCAGCAGGTATTTTATCTGGTCTTAGTGTATACCCAGTTGAGGATCACATCTTATTTTTTTACCTGACACTGATACATATGTTTCTTATAAAGTTTCATTATTTGCCCTTGCTGCAAAGAATATATGTTCCAAGGTGGCAAAGGGAAGGGGGATTATCTAGTTACATTTTGTTACTGGCTTCTTGTACTTTTATATATTCTGATATTAGCCTATACCTTGTTCATAATCTGTATTTTTATTGCTGAGACTTTTGTAACCTTGTAACAGCCAATGACTAATTACAGTAAATTGAACTGCTAGGCAGGAAGACTAATGCCCCTGAGGGGTTTGATTCTGGATGGAATAAGAATATCCCTGGCCAATCACGTGAAGAAGTTGGGGTACTCTTGAATCCAGCTTTGCTCTGGAAAGCCAGATTGAAACAGTTGCCAAGAGTGCCATTTCATTTACATCTTGAGAGAAAATTCTGCTCCATTCAGCTAACCTGATCATACTGATCCATGCTTCTGTAGTCTGGAGGCTAAACTACTATAACATTTGTTACACAGGGCTTCCTTTGACAACAACTCACAAGTTACAAATAGTGCAGAATGAAGTAGAACACCTATACTGAGGAGCAAGGGCTTCTTGATACTTCCCCATTGTAAGAATTTTCCCTCACAAATCACCTCACCCTCTGCCCCCAGACAAAAATATGTATTGTTGGCTTGGAACAACATAGAGAAATGTATGATTTTTTCAAATGCTTTCTGAATTTTTTGATCTTAAGCTCATATATCAGTCTTTATAGCCAAGCACATTCTTGCATTAAGCAAAGAAAGATCTTTTATATAGAGTTGCCAACCTCCAGGTGGTGGCTGGACATCTCCTGCTATTACAACTGGTCTCCTGACAACAGAGATCAGTTCACCTGGAGAAAATGGCCACTTTGGAAGGTGAACTCTATGGCATTTTGCCCCATTTAAGTAAGTCCCCTCTCCAAACCCTGCCCTCCTCAGGCTCCACCCCCCAAATCTCCAGGTGATTCCCTGCCTGGAGCTGGCAACCCTACTTTTCTACTTATGCTATTTTTTTTTCTAAAGGAAAACCTGGCAAAAGAAGCAAACAGGGATAATGTTTCTAAAAACAGAAAGCAGCATAAGGTAACTATTTCTGTTTATCAAACATTTATATAGATTGTTTTAATGTTGCTATCAGGAAATTGTGAAGCATTTGGATAGGGATAGGATCCAATGGCAGCCCCACTTTCTGGGCACCAGACAAATCTGTCCCTCCCCCTTTCTCCCTCTCCCATCTGCCCCAATTAACCCTTGAAGTAGAAGTTGGTATCACCTATCTGGTTTTCTGAGACTGATTCCCCATAAGCAGCTGTGCCGCCCTCACTCTTCTGTTTGCCCTGGTTGCATTGGTCAATTCCACAATATTTGCTGTGTGGCTGCATTTTGACCCACAGCTCCCCCCGATTTCCTCCACGCCTTCTCGATCCTTGTTTTTTGAGATCGAGAAGACGCAAGGGAAATTGGGGGGAGCTGTAGGTCAAAATGCGGCCACACAGCGAATAGTGTGAAATTGACCAATGCAACACGGGGCAAACAGAAGAGCGAGGGCAGCACAGCTGCTTGTGGGGAATCGGTCTGAGTTTCCTGTAACTTGGGGTGGGCCCAGGTTACCTCCCTTCCCTTCTAATTCCCTGGGCAGCTTTGCACAAGGCAGTGCTGCCTAGATGTGCAACTAGGCATGTGCAACTCCTGCCCCTCTCCTCAGGATTGATTACAGCTTTCCCTTCTGATTTTCTTTGGGAGCTGTAAGCGGAAAGAGAAGGACTAGTCACTGATCCCTATAGGAAGAAATTCTTGATTATGTACATAGCCCCTGTTAGGGAAGCAAAATGCAAAAGAAGTTGCCTGAGGGCCTAGAAAGAGCACAGGGGCCACAAACCCTGGCAAAGCAGGGGAAAATATTGTTTCAGTGGGCCTCTAAACCCACAGTTCACAATGATAGCATTAGACTTTAATTGCATGTCTAAAGTTAATTACAAGCATTGGGACATTTTCTAGTTACATTTGTTGTTAAGATAGTTGCTGTGGCTTTTGTTATTCTTATTCAGTGTTTGTATACTTTATGTAATTAATTGTAGAAAATACAAACATCTTTTTTGGAAACACCTAAAACTGGTAGCTTAGATTCTTTATCAGTTAATTCCAAACAGAACACATCCCAAAATTTTACTCCCGTTAATGTGAACAAGTTGGAATGCACAGAGAAGTCTTCTTGGACACCTGCAAAGGTTTGTTGCTTAATATAATTTTTCCTTTTGTTTGTTGATTTTAATAACATTTCAGAATGTGTTTTGAGATTCTCATCTTGGTACACATTTTAATTTTAGTTGAAAAATTTTAAAAATATTCTCTTGCTTATTTATTATTTAGAAACTATTTAGTCAATGAGCTTTGGCATCAAGATTCTACTGTTCTTTTCCAAATAATGAAGTCACACACAAACAAATTACTTTTCTTTATTTTATAGTGGTAATTTCAAATTATAGCAAAGTAATCACCCAGAATTAATTATTGAACGTAGCAAGGGTTCTTTGTGATGTGTACAGTTTCACATTTGCGACTGTACATACACAAATTACAGGTCAAATACTCCCATGATCCTGCCCTCTTATCAGCTAAGCTTTTTCCCTTAGCATTTTAATATACTGCACTTGATCAATTACCTTTCTGTTTATTTTTTCCTAACTACTTTACAGAGCAACAGTAGATAATCCAGTGCTTTGCTGTGTTATTTTTATTTTATTTACTTCATTTGTATTATTGTTCTCAGTGGGAACCCAAGTGGCTTACAATATTCTCCTCTTCTCCATTTTATCCTCACAAAAATCCTGTGAGCTGGTTAGGTGGATAGTTGTGACTGGCCTACGGTTACATAGGAAGCTTCTGTGGTAGAGTAGGGATTCAAACCTGGGTCTCTCAGATCCTAGTTTGACATTCTAGCTACTATACCACAATTCAATAGTTTATTTTCACCATTGTATCCCACCTTTCCTGCACCCTTGGAACTGAAGGTAACATTCATTGAAATTCCCAGGAGAGGCCTCCCATCCAAGTCCTGACTAGACACAGATCTACTTAGCTTCAGCTAATCGCAACATAGGAACACCTGTCATAGACAAAATTGAGCCAGAGGTCCTTTGATTTGCTGCAGGTGTGCATGTATAGGTCTTTAGACACAGCAGCTTTTGTGCAACATATGCCATACACAAAGAAATTTGAGCTAGAGCTTCTACATAAACTATATTGTAAAATTATAATGATTTTTTTAATTACTGTTTATTTCATGTAGACATATACAGTGAAAACACCTCCTAAATCAAAACTATTAAAAGAAAGCACCAATCTACTTTCAGAAGAAGGAACACAGAAAAAGAGAAAAGTTTTCCTAGAACTGGATACTCGATCAGAGAGCTCTGAGAGCAATGACCTCTTGGTAGTAATGTGAAAATAAGAATTATGTGACTCTTTATTATTGATAAACTCTTATTTATTTATTTATTTATAGATGGAAACACATAGGAGTGAACAAGAAACCTTATGACAAAAAAACCTGAGAAGTAAACATGTATAGAAGAATTAGAAGCTTGTGTCTATAGCACTCTCATCCTGTTTTGGGGTCATCTTTATTCTCTCTGAACTCAAATTTAAAATTTAAAGAATCACAGAGATAACTCTAAAATAATTAGCAGAACCAGGATTACCTTTTGCCTGTGTTTTAAGAAAGTCACATCTTTCCAATTTTGTCTGTAGCTGGTTTGTTATTTAATTGTATATAAAGTAATATTGTTAACCAAGTTACATAATATTGTTACATCACCAAGTTTAGTTTCCTTTGGATGAAAATTTTATGGTATATTCTTTTAATTACAAATATACAACCAGAGATTATAGGATGCAAGCAGATACTTAAAAGCATCGCTGCTTACACTGCATCAGATGCCCAGACAGCAATGTGTGCAGCATCCTTCCCTCTTCCTGTAGTTATTTACAGTGCAATCTTAAGGAGAGTTACTCCAGTCTAAGCCCATACATGGCTGGAGTAACTGCATAGGATTGCATTGTTAGCCTCTATGCCCTATTGCAGGACCTCCAGAGGAATTGGTTGGCCACTGTGTGAGACAGGAGGCTGGACTAGATGGACTACTGGTCTGATCCAGCAGAGCTGTTCTTATGTTCTTATTTATATTTATTAAATTATTTATAACTTGCTCTACTCCCTTGGTACCCAAGTCTGGTAATTCCAGTTGGCTTTTTGTCTCCAAAGTCGAAACTGCTTCAAAGTTCTGCTGATTTCTCTATCTCTCCCAGTAGTTGGAATCTGTCAGCTCCCAGCTCTGATGGATGTTACATTCCAAACCTCAGACCAGAGATTCCCAACGATCAGGAAAACTTCTCATATCATTAGTTCCCATTGATAAAACATTAGCAGAACATTTCTGACCATTAGAAAGCAATCAACTTAACATATTTATTTTCTTGATTTATGCCCCACTCTCCCCCCTTAGTCCCCTCCTCCATATTATCCTCCCAACATCCTTGTAATATAGGTTATCTGTGAGTTTGTGGCTGGCCCAAGGTCACCCAGCAAGCTTCCATGGCAAAGTGGGGATTAATAAATGTTGATCAGCCAGCATTTGTAACAATATGCTACATAATTAAATAATAATGTTTAGTGTTGTTATTATCTGGCTTAACAGTGTATACTCTTTCTTAAACTCAAAGCAGCTTACAAAAATCAGTAAAAGTAATGCTCAACAATCATAAATTCTAACAACAAATTTTCAGCAAAAAAGAAAATATAGAAAATCCATGTCAACTGCTCTATAACATTTGAGCACTGATCCAGTGTTATTTTCAATGGGCTGGATCCAAAGGTGTCACATTGCCATTGGACAATTTTTGCCGATCCCACCTCCTGTTGCAGTCCACTGAGCTCCCCAAAATGTTGCTTTTGGAGGACAAAAGATAATCAAGATCAGTGTGGGTGGGATATGTGAGGTCTGCAGTGCAGTTGGAGGCAGAATCCATGAACATCACCCCCTTCTGCTGGCAGAAATTACTTACTGGTAGAAAAGAGTCTTTGGATTCATTAATATGCTTGCTAGAAGTAATTAAATAATAAATAATTATCTGTGGTATCATGTAATTAAACTTATGGAAGAACTCTATAAATGCTACTATTTACTTAAAAACTTATTTTCTTTTCAAGAGTATCACATCAGAGCAAGAAAGGTTTAAAAAAATGTACAAAGATTATCCACAAGCATCTCCCCTATGTGTCATGGCACCAAAAAAGGTATCTTTTCAGTATGACTTAAAAACAAAATAAATGTTACAACATGCTTCAAACAAAAAATAAAATTGATATTTTAATCTTTTTTAAAAAGATCCACACTCCATCCTGTCAGAAAACTCCTGGATCTTCTGTGAAAGTTGCAGCTATGAGAAAGATACGAGATGCTGGATGGACTGCGGTCTCCAAGATGGACAGGAGGAAAAAAATGAAAGAAGCTGGAAAACTCTTTGCATAAATATATAATTTATTGCTTGAGTAACTACTAAGTTTATTACGACACTTGAATTCAGTTCTGCCTTGGTTATATTTTGTTACAATAGTTTTTATTTTTAAGTAGCATGTTCTTATTCTGTTGAAAAGACTCCAGTTGTTTAATTCAAAATGTTGTTCCCCTTGAACATACAGCATGAGCCATCCTCATGTTGATGCAGTTGTGGTCTGTGGGAGTAGATTATGCCCTTTTTCTTCCCTGCTGTATCCAGGAAGGAAGGATTATTGGGTGTATTTATGGGAGGCTTCCACAGTTGTGCTCAGATGGAGAGGAAACGAGAAAAGAGAGCTCAGCTGAGCCATATGCCAGTCTTCTCCCATACACTGAGCTGCACATATAGTTGAACAGAAAGGACAATTAGATGCTTTCTACGTTAGTGAATTTTCATTCAAGAATGGACTGGAACAGGTTGAGGAGATCTGACTAATTGCCAGTGAGACAGCTTCAGAGCAAATACTGTTTACCATCAAGTAGCAGAGAATTTTTATCACTTGAGAGATATGTTTGAACAGTTTCTTTGCTTTAATGATTCTATTTCTTTAATTTCATATTTTCGTTTGAATCAAGCTGGATTGGTCTCTTAATAAATAAAATAGTTGCCACATTAACTTTAGTTGCTTTAAAAAATCTATCTACAACCGTTATAAGCTTCCTGGTGGCACCTGAAGTGTTTCAAAAGTCAAGGAAATGCCCTTTTCTTTTTCACCGAAAAATTCCAGTCTGAATTGTCCAGGTTGAGCACTAAATGGTAAATTATCTTTTTGAAGTTCTTCATCTTCATATGCTGTCATGCTGGAGTTATAAATTCTTGGTGCATCATATAAACCTCCTGATATTACAAGTGTATCATCTGGGGTAGCATATCTATCCACTGTAAAAAAAAGTGAAAAAAATTAAATATTGATGAAAGTCGACAAATTTCAGACTTAGGACTGTATTATTTCACAGTATCTGTAGGAAACTCCCAGTGTCCAAGATGGATGTACGAAAGCCCTGTCACAAGTATTATAAATTGTGTTATTACGTAGAGAAATGTTTTGCCCATTTTTCAGAGTACCACATCTTTCTTTTCAGTTCCTCCCCTTATGTTAGGGACCTCTTATGTTAGTATGTGGTTATGGAGGAATTTGTACACTAGGCCTAAGCCACTTACCGTGAGTGGTCCTTCTCCTCTGAGGACAGGAGGACATCTGGGCCCTCCCGCTGTCATCTTTTCTTCCTGTTCTTACTGTTCTTGTTCATTTTTTCTGCTCTATCTTAGTTACAGGATAGAGTGAGTATTCAATCGTTATAATTGTTCGCAGTTATGTTTTTTATAGGGCAAGGTTAGTTTTTCAGGCTGCAAGACTGCTTTCGGAGTCCCAGAACTGCAGTTGGGATATTCCAAAGGCACCAACAGGGGGGGAAAAATCTACGTCCTGCCTCCCTATTGGCACGGTGGGAATAACCCATGCAGATGTCCTCCTGTCCTCAGAGGAGAAGGACCACTCACGGTAAGTGTCCAATGGTCGTTTCCCCCAGATCCACACTACAATAACCTGAATGTAAGTAAGAAACATTATGAAGGGCATCAGCAATAAAATGGTGCCTGTTTTCAGATGTCACACCAGATCTCTAATTGTCTGATTGTTTTAAGCACCAACTCAGCTTCTTGTACATATATGCTTCTTTCCCTTTTACTTCCTCCCCTTGTGCACAGAGCATAATAGAGATCTTCATGGATTCAGACGCCTTGAATCAGACTCCATTTTGCCATGCCATTTGAATGCAGATATTTTGGGCATTTCCAAACAGGTTATTTGCCCTAGGTTCAAAAACTGTTGCAAAGTGCCCCCCCCCTGCTTTTCCATAGAATTGAGGTACATTTGTGTAATTCTTGGGGTTTCTTCAGTTTTTCTCTAAACTTTTCCATCCTGCTTTACTCTGAAATTCTGGGACAGATTACAACAAAGCCTGGATATTTGTCATGTGGCCTAAAAAGTTCAGATTTTTCCAATCCTGTGCACTTGGCACCCACTCCCAGCCCCCTTTTTAAATGGCAACTATAAATATAATGTTAGAACAACACATGTAACATACTTTAAATCCCCTGTTTGTAGAGCAAATCTCTGCAATGAAACAGGCTAGAGATTTGTTGGGTTGAGGTTTTTTAAAAATAAAAGCTGATAATTTTATTGGCAGCTGCAGCAGCAACAGAGAAACTACACATGCCTATCCCCATTTGGAAAACACCTCGGTCAAATTGTAGTTGGTTTCCTCATAACAAATTGAAATTCTAAATCATGGTTAATTTAGAGTCTCAATTTACAAGGAAGAAATAAACTTGTTTACCAGTTACCTACACTTGGACATCACAGCAAACTGGAGTTTGATCCAAGGCTTCCAAAATGAAGAAGAACCTTTCAATTCTGTTCTGCATGTGACATAGGAGGGCATGGTAGGGAATCATGCTAAGAGTTGTCAGGTCCCCCCAGCCATTGGCAGGGGATGGGGGGGCATTAGGAGTACCAGATCTGGAGATTTGGGGATGGAGTCTGAGGAGGATAGGGACCTCAGTGGGGTACAATACCACAAAGTCCACCCTTCCAAAGCACCCATTTTCTCCAGGGGAACTGGTCTCTGTAGTCTGGAGATGAGCTGTAATTCCAGGGGATCCCCAGGTCCCACCTGGAGGCTGGCATCTCTAGACTGTTGTCTGAATGTAGTTGATTGGATAGTTTCAGACTGGCACTCTTCTAGGATTGCCAGCCCCCAGGTGGGGCCTGGAGATCTCTTGCTTTTACAACTGATCTCCAGCTCACAGAGATCAGCTCCCCTGGAGAAAATGGCTGCTTTGAAGGGTGGACTGTATGGCATTATACCCTGCTGAGGTCCCTCCCCTCCCCTCTCCTGGCTCCACCCCCAAAGTCTCCAGGTATTTTCCAGCCCAGACCTGGCAACCCTACTTGCTTCATACAATGTTAGTTGTCCCTGAATAAATGTTAGTGAAGGCCAAAGTAATGTGATGGTGTCCCCAGTAGGATTACCAGGCTTCCTGCTGGCAATCCTCATTGCCCACTGCTGCTCCAAGTGGTGGGAGCAGAATTTTTTTTAAATGCCATGTCACATGTGGCAAGACATCACTTCCAGGTTTCCCTGTAGCTCTAGGACTCACCAGAAACTATTTTTACCAGAGTTTCCAGAGATTCTTACAGCAATGTGACATCACTTCTGATTTTCCCAGACTTCTGGACACCACTGCCATTATAAAGGAATGTGAAAATGTTTTGAGGTCCTGTTCTGGTCCTCAGCATGGCACTTGTTCCTTTCCCCCAGTGCTTTTTCCAGCGCCCAAATGGCTGCACTCCCACAGCTGTTTTGGCACTTGCAAAAGCAGGTAAGGGGGCAGTACCTCATCCAGCTGTGCTGCCCTCACAGCTTTAAATCACCTCATTAGGCTTTAAAATGGCAGCATCTGTGGGTCAAGCCCAGGGATACCATCACATCTAGTCTGGCCTTGGGTTTCCAGTACATGTCAACTTCATCCTGAGCATATGGGCTCAGTAATAAATGCTGAATTAGTGCTGTTACATCTCCATCCAGGTTATTTTACTAGGGGGGTTGTTTGTATTTGGGGAGGAGAACTGTGACATAGTTTCATGAAGTGGCTCAATTTAGGCTTTGCTAAAAGAAATTAGTAGACTAAAGTAACAAGGTGGGTAAGCAATGACAAGAACCTCTAATAATCGAAAGGGAGCAAGCATTAATTGAAAAGATAGTGTGGACGTTCTCTCCTGGTACATCTTATGAAAACTTTCTTCTCTAAAATGGTGCACAAGGGCTTTTTTTGGCGTGGTGTGTGTCCAATATAAGGAGATTAAAAGCAAGCAGTCACTTATCCAGTGAAGGCTATGCTCCTTTCCTGTGAGATTATCAAGAGCTTTTCCACATGCTTGACTTACTCCTTATTCTTTTGGGAGTCGATTCACAAGCATTGGAATCAGTTTGGGCAGGGTTCTTCTACATGCCTGCCCTCCCTGTGCATTTTCACCACTGTGTAGTTTATTTTCTTCCACATGTGCCTTCTATGATAAAGATTTTCAAGGGATGGTGCTGTCGTCATTAGTGGCATCATAGTAGCCCCCCTTTAAAAACAGCACTAAAATATCAATATATCACTGGACTGTTGTAACAATAGGCTTAGGAGGTTCTTTGAAGTCCCAGCTTTCATTAAAAATAGTAAGTCTCTAGTACCTTCCATTATGGAGATACTGTCATGATGCGGGGCTAGGCAGGGGCGAGGCAGTCAGGATGCAGTCCAAGATCAAGAGCCAGTAAAGCAAGCTAGCTGGGAAAACCAAGTCCAAAACACTAAGCAAGAGCGGAGTGGTCAAAATACAGTCCAGAGTCAACAGCCAGGCAAGCAAACTAACCGGGAATCAAGTTCAAATCACAAACCGTTAGAGTTGTCAGAGAGCCAGAGTCCAAAAGAGTCAGGAGCCAAGGAGTCAAGGTTCAAAGTGCAGAGTCAGAGCATAGTCATTCAAGTCGAGATCACAGAGCCGAGGGAATCCAGTCAGGAACAAGGAGTCAGGAAGACAGGCAAGGGGTGCAGAGCTTTCATCCAAAGAGACTAGTTGCTGGCACGAGTTGTCAGTGTGAGTGCGGGAGTTAAATAGCCCATAAACCTGTCAGCAATTAGCGCGCCTCCAGTGAGTCCCAGCTCCTGCTAGTACTCGGGGCTGAATGAGCGTCTGCCATGCATGCATGCCTCTCGCCACATAGCTGCCATCTCCCGTCGGCACTGTTCCCTTAACCGGGATACTGGGGGAGGGGAATCAGGAGGAGAAGTGTCCGAGCGTGCTTCTGCCTCAGCTGTAGCTTCTGAAAGCTCAGCCCTGTCAGGTGCAGGTGTTACTGGCAGCGTGAGCTGATCCCCAGTGGCACTTAGATCCTTTGCTGGGGCCATTTGCTCGGACTCAGCAGGAGCCGTTTGTTCAAACTCAGCAAGAGCCGTTTTCCTTATGATGGTGGTTCAAAGTCAGCAGGATACACCGTTTTCCTTATGATGGTGGTTTCCATGGTGGTTCATTATGGAAAGGGGTAGAAACTTACTTTTTTTTTTAATGGAAGCTGGGAATTCAGAGAATTTCCTAAGCCTATTGTTGCAATGCTCCAGCAATATAGCAATATCTTAGTGCCTTTTAAAAAAAGAAACAGAAAACATCTGCAGGGTGAGAGAGGGAATGATTTGACCACAACAGTCCAGTCATCAAACACTGGGCTGGAGGTAGGTGGGAGTGGGCAAGACAAGAAAACTGACAGAAACATGCAGGAGGAAAAACAAAATTGGCTTCCAGAAAAATATCAGCATAAAAGTGGACTCAAAAGAACTATGAGGGAGGGGGGACAAATCCAAAGTGAAAACTAAAGGCACAAAAGTTGGGATAAACTGAAGCCAATGGGGAAAAAATTGCAGAAAAGCTTTCAGTTGTCAATTGCACAACAAACTGCCAGTCTTGAGAGGTTGTTATTATACAACTAGAAGCAGAATGATCTCTAAGGGCTCCATCCTGACATCTGCAGATCTTCGATGTGGTCTCTGTGCTTCACACCCATGGGATCTAGTGCGTACGTGCTGGATCGATCGGTGCTGTAGCAAGCTCTTTTAATGGATTTTCGCGCCCAGTCCCTCGGGCATGCACAGGAACCCCACAGCGCATGCCCAGAGGGGTGGGCACGGACATCCCGCCAGTTCCTTTCTTACTGCCGCGTTGAGTAGACCTCTTTTTCATTGGTCAGATCGGTTTGCTTTTGGCTATTCACCTCAAAGCTCTTAGGAGTTATTTCCTTATTTTGATTTCCTCTCTCTTTTTATTTTTTTGTTCTTCAAAAAAACTTAAAACCCCCCACCTTTATTTTCAGTTGAGGGGGAGTCTACCGATTACCTCAGGCCTTCAGGCTATCCCCCCCCTCAAACCTTCCCTCTTCTTCGCTTTCTTTTATGGAGAAGAAGTGGGGATTTTTCAATAGGTGCAAGGGTTGCGGCAGCAAACTTGCTCCTCCCGACCGTCATACCCTGTGCATTTTTTGTCTCGGAGAGTCTCACCGGCCAGTCCTGTTGTCACTGTGCTCGTTTTTCTAATCAAACACGGAAAAACCGAGCTGCGCACCTTAAAATAACGCTGCTTGAATCGGCCTTGAATCCTACCTCAGCGATGGAGGAGAGACCATCAACGTCGACAGCTCCAGCATCGAGACCTGCCTCCGATGCCGACCGCCCGACACCAAAGCTCCCGGCATCAACGGCACAATCTTCCGCTTCCACGCCAATCAAGAAGAAAGCCAAGGCAAGTAAAGATCATAAGTCTGCGAAGAAGGGCATCTCAAAGTCCCTTAAGGCGGCGAAGAAGGGGAAGGAAGCGGTGCCTGCACTGGGTGATGCCCCTATGGTGCCTCCCTCTCCAACGGCAGTATCGATACCGGAGGCCCCACTGCCTCCGCCGATACCGACCATCCAACTATTGGATTCCCCCATCCAACAAGTGGAGCGTCCTTACTCCGACATCGAGACGGTGGAGCTCCTAAGTCACCAAATGGGTGCTGAGCCTTCTCCCTCTCCTTCTACTTCATTGGCATCGATGATATCGGAGGCTTCTGATGTCGAAACACGTCAGTACCGACACACTTCCTGCAGTACGCTACATCATCCTTCGCGTCTCAATGTCCAATCTGTCGATATCGACGACCGAAACTATAGGGACAGTTCTCACAGACAGGCTACTGCTTTGTCTCTCAGATGTCCACGGTCCAGAAGTCGATCCCCCCGAGTCTTCCTGCCCCCTCCAAACAGACCAAACCCTCCAAGCAGGGTTTTTTTATTCCGAGTCACTGAGTCAGCTCAAACCCATCTGTCACCTTTTCTTCAAACTTGGTGTCACATCACCTCGGACGAGTGGGTGCTGTCCATCTTGACCCGAGACTACCAAATCCAGTTGCACCAGAACCCCAATACTCCTGTCGTCATCTCCACGCCCCCTTCCCCACCTCTCTTAGAGGATGTGTCCGTCCTTCTGCAGAAGGGAGCCATCGGACATGTACCACCACACCTCCATGGGACGGGGTTTTATTCCTGATACTTCACAGTCCCAAAACGAGATGGAGGCATTTGACCCATATTAGACCTAAGGGAACTGAAACGTTTTGTGACCTACCACCGCTTCCGCATGGTATCCCTACAACAGATCATGCCATTGCTTTGGAGACACGTCTGGATGGCCACCCTCGACCTCCAAGACTCGTACTTCCACCTTACCATCCACCCCTCCCACCGCCAATACCTACACTTTGCGATTGGTCAACAGCATTTCCAGTATACGGCCCTTCCATTCAGCCTGTCCAATGCCCCAAGAGTCTTCACAAATACTCTGATTGTGGTTGCAGCTTTCCTTCGTCTCTGGGGTGTCTCCATCTACCCATATATCGACGATTGGCTCCTGGTTGCGCCTTCCAAGAACGCCCTGGTTTCAAACGTCACAGAAATTCTGGCACTATTGGAGAATCTGGGCCTACAAGTCAATCAACAAAAGTCTCAAATATGTCCAATCCAGAGAATACAGTACATCGGCGCTATACTGGATTCCAAGACATGCATGGCTTACCTGCCCCACGACAGGGCGGCAAATATAATTTCCTTAGCCACCGTCACTGCCTTCCAAATTCAGAGGCTGCTTGGCCTGATGGCTGCAACTATGTCATTTCTCGTCTTTGCCAGACTCAAAATGCGTCCTTTACAGCTCTGGTTTATCCGCAACTACGACCTGTCGAAAAACGCACACACCGTCCTCCTATCCCCTCTCCCCAGCATATGGGACTCATTACTTTGGTGGACTTTCCCTTCGAATATCTTCCAGGGAGCACCCTTCCACCCTCCGTCACCCGAAGTCACCATAATGACGGATGCTTCCCTGACAGGATGGGGTGCACATTGCATGGGCCTTTCTGTTGGAGACAAATGGGACGTGCAGATGAGGAAACATCACATAAACTTTCTAGAGCTGCTGGCTATACAACATGCTGTCACCAGCTTCCTACCTCTAATCAAAGGAAAATGTGTCACGGTCCTCACGGACAACACAACAGCGCTTTCCTATGTCAGCAGACCAACCTTGCCATCCAATTGTGGGACTTCTGTATCGCCAACAACATATTCCTTGTGGCCACTCACATTCCCGGTCACATGAACGTGCAGGCAGACCATCTAAGTCGAGCAGGACTCAGTCTTCACGAGTGGGGGATGAACCCAACATACCTCCTCCCTCTCTTCCACAAGTGGGGAGCTCCCCAAGTCGATGTCTTTGCCATTAGAAACAACAAACAATGTCTTCTGTTCTGCAGTCGAGGAGGCAAGGATTCACAATCTCTGGGAGATGGCCTCCTTTACCCTTGGTCCACAGGACTTCTTTACCTGTTCCTCCCTTACCTCTGCTTCTGAGAGTGGTCCGCAAAATTCTCAAAGACACCGCGGACTGCATCTTAATAACTCCATGGTGGCCAAGACAACTTTGGTTTTCAACAGTCCTTGAGCTATCACAGGGAATATACCATCAATTCCCTCTGACTCAGGACCTCCTCCTCTCCGACTCCCCTCTCCTACATCACGACATACCACAATTGAAACTGACGGCATGGAGAATAACGTCATCGACTTCTCCACCCGCATAGCGAACGTTCTGTTGAAGTCCAGGAAGCCTACTACGCGGAGGTCCTACAATTATAAATGACAAAGGTTCTGTTCTTCCCTAGGTGATGATGCCCCTCAAGCCACCTCAATGGGTCTCGAAAGAGTTTTCCAATTCCTCCTCTCCCTAGCTGACTTGGGACTTTCCCATTCATCGTTGAGAGTTTATTTGGCCGCTCTTTCGGCCTACCATGTTTCAGTTGATGGATGCACTTTGTTTTCCCATCCAATTTCAAAACATTTTTAAAAGGTTTATTGTATCTCTACCCTTCTGTCAAAACTCCAGTCGCTCCCTGGGACCTTCCTCTAGTTCTCCACCAGCTCACGAGGAAGCCCTTTGAGCCGCTCGCAACATGCGACCTCAAATTTATAGCGTGGAAAACGGCCTTTTTAATTGCTGTCACCTCGGCTAGATGAGTGGGAGAAATATTGG